>NW_006921633.1:3244607-3248695 GCF_000298275.1 Orycteropus afer afer | reverse complement strand
TAAATGAATTTCTCTAGCTAAAAATGTTTGTTTTGGGAGAGGGGAAAAGGTGGCATCCTGGTGAGACACTCCACCCAGATCCTCTACAACAAACACCTCGGAAACCATGTGAAAGTGATACAGATGGTTGTTCTGGAATTCTGAGCATCAAATGATAGGATAAATAATTAGATTAAACACCAATTACAAAAAGACACAGAATGAAAACAACAATTAAGGAGAGAGAGAGAGCAGGGGCCCAGCACAGCATGGCCATTTTGGGATATGGAAGGTAACATAAGCAGGTGAGTAGGAGCTAACTTCACAGAGTTCCCAGTAAGACAGAGACACAATGTAAACACATCCACAGTGAAACAAGATTCTGAGCTAGATCTAAGAAAGGAAAGTACTAGAAAGTGGACAAGAACTCCAGTAAAACAGGTGACCACTGGCAGAGAGGAAGCCAGTAAGTAGGGATAAAACCACTCATCAGTACTGGTCCCTAGTCATTTGGGTTGGGGACTTACAAAGAGGGGAAGGCCTGTGAGGTGGCAGCCAGAGACACTGGATTATAAGCAACACCCACCCTTGCTTGAATCTGGGCCTACTACTACTTACACACTGCCGTTGAGTCGGATCTGATTCATAGTGACCCCTCCTTGGGTTTCCGAGGCAACATCACTACGGAAGTAGATTCCCCAACCTTCCTTCCGAGGAGTGGCTGATGGGTTTGAACCATCGGCCTTCTGGTTATCAGTCAAATGCCTTAGGCACTACACTACCAGAGCTCCTTAAATCTGGGCAGGAACCAGATAGTGGGCTGCACTCGCCCAGGAGTGCACTGGTTCTACATCATTGAATGGCAACCTGAGATGTATGCTCATCTGCCTTATCCTTATCTGCTTTATCCCTACTCACCTTCTGGGTGGCCAGACATGAGTCTTCCCAACCCCTCAAACCCAGTGGTCAGTGATGTCCCTCTGCCACCTCTCCCCTACTCATTTCACTTGGACCACATGCCCCTGTCCCTATAGCCTCACACTGCCACAAACTCCTAGAAGACCACAGAACACTCTGCAGACTATGTTCTGTACACTTGCACAGTCAATGAGGTATGCTTTCATGGAACATGTACTCTATGATCAAGGGTACACACTCCCACAGATCACATGCTGTGCACCTGCTGCCTCTGTTGTTCAGATGCACATTTATGCAGCTTACTGCCACATCACTTCCCCAATGGTCAGGGGTGCATACATCCATTGTGCATGTGTTGCCATAGATCACACACCACCTGTTGACTGTATCTGTGGTCAGCAGTACACGCTCCCACAGATCATGCACTGCACATGTGCTGCATGCTATTTCCTTGGCAACCAGGGAAGCACATTCACATTGCCCATGAAATGTCTACTGCCTCCACAATGAGCAACATATACCCCAGAAATAGGGTACTGTGCATTTGCTGCCATGGAAGCACATGTATCTGCTGCAACACCACCTTTTTTTTCTTTTTTCCACTTCTTCCTTTTTTTGTTTATTTATTTAGTTTCCTCTTCCTCTTCTTTTCACTTTAGTTTTAGTCATCTCTTTCTTCTTCCTTTTTTTCTTTCATTTCCTCTTTTTTTTCTCTGCCCTATCAGCAGGAGGAAGACTTTGTGTCACCAGTACTCAATCACACCCACTACACCTGCCACCTATCACTCCACCCCATGTGCAAGAGCCACCACTCACTCCTGCACCACTGGATTTATGAGAGATGATGGAAAACACTTGTGCACCACACCCACAGCTGCTCTACCTGATCAGTAAACAGACTCATGCCCACACCCCCACCTGTTATCTCATCCACCCAAAAACAGGTAGTGAGGGCCACTGTGCCAAATTAACAATGAGAGTAGCCCACCCCTTGACTTACCCAGCTATATTGAAACGAAAACAAACAAACAGAAACAAAATGAGGGTGAAGCAAATCAACATATAATCAATCAATAAATACAGTGATACCACTATGTCTCCAAGGCAATTGATAACTTCCAATCAATAAAGAGACAGAACAAGATGGTTCAAACAAGTAACCAAAACAAAGAACCAGGAAATCACCCTTAGCAAGAAATGGTAATGGAAATATGTGATAAGGAATTTTAAATATTTATATATTCAGCCCTCTAAGAGATCAAGAAATCAGAAATAAAATTAAGGAAAACAAGATAATATCCTAGAATAATTCATAAACACAACACAAGAGCAAAATGACAAAATAAATAGAAAATTAGAAACCATACAAAAACAGTAATTAGAAATCCAGATATTAACATTAAAATTTGAGAGATATCTCACATTTCTAACACATTTCTCAAGTTATCTAACACATTAGAAAGACAAAAGAGTAAAATCGAATCAATAGAAGAGTGGATCAGTGAATTAGAAGACAAATCCTTTGACACCAATTTGTATGAGGAAAAAATCAGGAAAATAAAAGAATCATGCAGAACACCTAACCCAGGGTGATGCACCTACCTACCCTAGGAGATGCACCCCTTGGATCAATCAGCCATGAGACACCAGAGGGGTAGTATTCACATAGAGGGAAAACTAGACAGACAGGAATGCATAGATGAGAAGGGCACAGGGAGGGGAATGTGAGAGGAGAAGAGTTTTTTATGGTTGTGGATGGTAATTGGGGCCATGAAATCAGATGTGCATGAACTACTGAATGTAAAACAAATTTGCTTTGTAAATTTGCACCCAAGCACAATTAAAAAAAAAAAAAAAAAGGAAGAAAGAAAGAAAGGAGGGAGGGAGGGAGGAAGAAGGAAGGAACTAAGAAAGGAAAGGAAGGAGGGAGGGAGGGACAGGAAGTGGAATGAGGGATCTCATTGCTGATGTTAGAAGAATCTTGGCTGAAAGTAGAGGAAACCAAAAAGATGATTACCTGTGTATTATTAACTATGGAAAGGTATTTAATTGTGTGGCTCATAACAAATTATAGATAACAATGGGAAGAATGAGAATTCCAGAACACTTAATTGGGCTCAAGAGGAACCTGTACATAGCCCAAGAAGCAGTAGTTTAATTATGGTATTGGTGAAGAATATTAAACATACAATGGACTGCCAGAAGAGCAAATAAATCTATCTTGGATGAAATACATCCAGAATGTTCCTTAGAAGTGAGGCTGAAAAGACTTTGTCTTTTATATTTTTGTCATGTTATCAAGAGGGATCAATCCCTAGAGACAGATATCATGGTTTGTTAAGTAGATGGTTATCAACAAAGAGGAAAACTCTCATTGAGATGGATTGACAGAGGGGCTGCAACAATTTGCTCAAGTATAACAATGATTGTGAGGATGACTCAGGACCAGGAAGTGTTTTGTTCTGTTGTACATAGGGTCTCTATGAGCTGGAACTATGCCAACAAACCTAACTTAACAACAAAAAGAACTGTACTTCAACAAATTTGAAAACCCAGAAGAAATGGATACATTCTAGAAAGACAAGACCTGCCTAAACTAATATAGATCAAGGTAGAAAATTTGAACAGACCCATCAAAAAAGAAAAAAAAAAAAATAGCCAGGTCATAAAAAACTGCCAACAAAAAATGTCCTGGCCCAGATAGCTTCACTGGTAAATTCTACCAAACATTCAGAGATAACCTTACACTAATCCTGGTTAAATGATTCCAGAACACCTGAATTTATTTTATGAAGCAAGCATAACCCTGATACCAAAATCAGGCAAAGACACGACTAAAAAATAAAATTACAGACCAATACTCCTCATGAACATAGATGCAAAAATTCTCAACAGAACCCTAGCCGATGGAATCTAACACCATATTAAAAAATAATACATCAAGATCAAGTGTGATTCATACTAGGTAAGCAAGGATGGTTCAACATTAGAAAAAGAGTCAATGTAATCCACTACATAAATAAGACAAAGGAAAAGAAACACATGATCAGATCAATTGATGTGGAAAAGGCATTTGACAAAATCCAATACATATTCCTCATTTAAAAAAAAAAAAAAAAAAAAAAAAGTGGGAAATGTAGAGCCTGAAAGATCTTTTAACCAGAAGCCTTTAGTATGGAGATTGACACGTC
>NW_006921633.1:3242855-3244037 GCF_000298275.1 Orycteropus afer afer | reverse complement strand
CTACCAGAGCTCCTATGCTAATGGATAGGAAGATTTAATATTGTGAAAATGCCAATACTGCTCAAAACTATCTATAGGTATAAACCAATCCCAATCCAGGTTCCACCAACATTCTTTAAAGAGATGAAAATCCAAAGCAAAACACTACTGAAGAAGAACAAAGTAGGAGGCCTCACAGTTTCTGATCTTAAAACCTACTACACAGGCACAGTAGTCAATGCCATCTGGTAGTGGTGCAATGCTAGACACATAGACCAATGGAACAGAATTGAGAACCCAGAAGTAAATCCATTCACCTATGGATAGTTGTTGATCTTTGACAAAGAGCTAAAATCCATTAAATGGTGCAAATGAAGTCTCTTTAACAAAGGGTGCTGGCAAAAAATTATTATTTTTATTTGCAGAAAAATAAAACAAGATCCATATGTCACACTTTATACAAAAATCAACTCAATATGGATCAAATACCTAAATGTAAAACCTAAAACTATAAAGGTCAACAAACAAAAATGAGAGACACACTTAGGAGCCCTAATATATGGCATGCCTAATCTCCACCATATCCAAAAAAGTACTAATAGCAGAAAACAAAATAGACAACTGGGAACTCATAAAATTTAAGCACTTATGCACATCAAAAGATTTCCCAAAAAGAGTAAAAAAAGAACCTACAGACTCCAAGCTTTTTGGAGTGCCAGAACTGGTAGAGACAGCTGGGAAGTGGGAGTGGAGCAGTTTGGAATAGCTAAGGGAGATGAACTCGTCTGTCAGTTTGTCATCCTGTGGTGGCTTGTGTGTTGCTGTGAGACTGTGCCACCAGTGTTTCAAGTGCCAACAGGGTTAGCCATGATGGACAGGTTTCAGCAGAGCTTCCAGCCTAAGAAAGACTCAGAGGAAGGAAGGGGCCATCCACTTCTCAAAGAATTAGCCAGTGAAAAACCTTATGAATAGTGGTGAAACACTGTCACATGTATTACTGAAAAATAACCATGAAACATTGTCTTATATAGTGCCAGAGGATGAGCCCCTCATGTCAGAAGGCACTCAAAATATGACTAGGATACAGTTGCCTCCTCAGAATAGAGCCAACTTTGATGATGTGGATGGAGTAAAGCTTTCAGCACCTCCTTTTGCTAATGTGGCACAACTCAAGATAAGAAGAAACAACTGCGAATATCCATT
>NW_006921633.1:3223522-3225317 GCF_000298275.1 Orycteropus afer afer | reverse complement strand
TTTTGTGTTTCTCTAGAGAACCCAATCCAACACACATATATAAAGAGAGAGACAGAGAGATTTATCAAAAGGAGCTGGCTCACTCGATTGTGGGGGCTGGCAAGTCCAAAATCTGTAGGTCAGGCAACAGGCTGGAGACTCCTTCTGGCTTTCATTTCAAAATCCATAGGTCAGGTAATGAGAAGAGTGAAGAGAAGAGTGTCTGAGAAAATGTCTATTTATAATCCGGAGGCAGAATATACCCTACAGAAACTTCCTTTTTGCTCTTAAGGAATTCAACAAATTAGATGAGGCCCAACCACATTATGGAAAGTAATCCACTTTACTTAAAGCCACGTGATTTAATCACAAGTAAGTATTTCATAACAAAATCTAGACTAGTGTGTGAACAAAAATTGGGCACCATAGCCTAGCCACGTTGACCCATAGAATTAACTATCACACACGACAAACCCACAGACAACTCCAGCATCAGGTCCTGTGGGATACAGTTCACAATACATTCATCTTAAGGAATGTAAAAATATTATATGGATTCGAAAGGCTCTTGGTGTCTCAAAAGTGATTATATAAGAAAAAGCTCAGAACACTTACTAAAAGTTATTTGTAACAAATAAAACATTCCTAGTATTAGTCTAAGAGCTCTTGTGGTGCAAAGTTAAGCACTTGGTTGCTAACAGAAAGGTTACACTTTCGAACCCACCTACCCATTCTGTGGGAGAAAGACCTAGCAATTTGCTCCTATAAAGATTACAGCCTAGAAAACCCTATGGACCAGTTCCATTTTGTCATAGAGTGTCACTATGTGTTGAAAATTGACTTGAAAGAATCCAAAACCAACAATAACATGATTAGGCTAATAAGGTTTTTACAGAAAATATTTGCTAAGACTTATGAATACAGTATTTTCCTCCTAAAAATTAGATGCATTTCAGACCTTTGCAATTATTCCAAAAATGCTGGACTTTAAGCTGTCCACATTAATGACTTTTTAAATTATAATAGTCACACAATCCCCTCCTGGGGCCTTTGCACTTGCCATTCCTTCTCTGAAAGCTCTTCCTCTGAATTCCCACATGTCATCTCCCTCGTCCATTCAGGTTTCTGCTCAAATTCCAGCTCCTTAGAGACACTTATCCTCCCATCCCATCTGTCTTTCTCTCCCCTCTCTCTCTGCTGTGTGTGTGTTATAAAATTCCTTGACATTTTATTATATTTGTTTATTGTCTGTCTCCCCTCACTAGAAATCAAGAATATTTCTGTCTAGTTCACCACTGTAACCTAAGTCTCAGAGAATGCACTTTACAAAGATTTGTATGATAAACTGAAGAGTGAAATACTTTTTCAGGAACATTAGAGCCCTTTCAATATTCTCAAATATTCATCTAGAGGCAAGTCTTCATCTCATGAATGTGAATTTGATTTTTGGAATCAGCCCAGTTCATAAAGAGCTGACTGCTTAATAAGGTGGGTGGATCAACCTGGATTAATTCACTCATTCATTCAAAACAAATATGTATTGAGGGCTACTGGATGCCCGATACTGTTGTAAGTGCTAGATAATCTAGTTGGTCCAAAATGAAATGTGACCAAAAAGTAACATGATGGACTTTATTATTCGATGGTAAACTGACTCTGAAGAGCTCCAAGGACATCTCATGCAACAGCAACACAACTGAAACAGAGACAAAGATCACAGAAGTGATTGCTCATAGTTCAAATATAGAAGTTCTGGTGTGTCTATTTTTATGGTTCTATTTCCTAGAAATGGGTCTTCTCTGGTGCCACAGTGGGC
>NW_006921633.1:3220919-3223002 GCF_000298275.1 Orycteropus afer afer | reverse complement strand
GACCCATCATCCATGCATTACTGTGTGTGGGAAATTTGTAAGCCTGGGAAAATTTATAAAGACATGCATACAAATAACATATGCAAATTAATATCTCAGGATTTTTTTTTTCTTCCTCAGAGTATAAAACAGAAATTATCATAAATTATCCTGGCTCACATAGAATTCTTTAGAAGGAGGATATCTAACTCCAATCCTACTGGAGTCAAAATATCACTAAATGCATGTCTCTATCTAACTGTGTTGTAAGAGCCTAATCTATGTGTATGTGTTACATTCTCTAGCCAGGCCAATGCAACATTTATAATAAGAAACTATAAAGCATCTGACTTTGTTTTCCCTTTCCTAAATGTCTGTCTTTGCATCAGGTTCTTCATCCTTGACATAACTTTGCACTTTGTATTCAGTTACAAGAAATATTTTCCCAGAAAGCTCCATGGGGACGCCTTCTGGTAGAAACTGGTTTTGGTGCCTGCACTGCTTCAACAACCCTTTGAGTGGTTCTTGGGTGCAGCAGATCCTGGACAGCAGGCAGGTTCCATATAGCTGTGACTTCTGTCAGCTTTTAAATCAAATATTAGATGTGTGTCTATTGTTGTGAGCTGTGTGTTGTCCCTAGTTCAGCTGGCAGGGGTTAAAGGGTATGTAGATTAGTAGGCCAGATGTTTGATAACTGTCACAGCCAGTTACTTGGTAACCCATAGAATAGCATTCTCTGGAGGTATAGTCCTTGTTGCTAAGCAATAAAGCCAGGTAAAATAACCATTCCCTGGCTCTTAATTGGTCCAGTTTTAGGATACAGGGGTAGGTCGGGATGTCTTCCCAATAGTGCACCCACACCTCTTGTGTTCCTACCCACGCCATGAAATGGATGCTGGTAAATGGAGAGCCCTTGTTTGCTGGAACCTGTATACTATGGGAAGCAAGCAAATTGTTCTTGGGTTGTCACTGTCATTATGTCACTTCCAGATCCCAGTTTTGGAACTGGAAAACAAATCAGTCAGATAGACACAAAAAAATAAGACCAAAAACAATAACAGAGATTTGATGGAAGTGAAGAGATTAAAACTAGAGAATTGTATTTTGCCTATATTAGTTACCAATTGTATTATTATTTTTATTTGTTATATTTTAAAATATCTGTTTGCCATCATCACTTGCAGAAATACTTTTTAAGCAAACCACTCTGTACTACACAGACCAAGAGCACTGAGTAAGAGAAGACTTGGGTGGGAAATGACATTTCAGTCTCTCAGGACAGGTTTGAACTGTCTTCCTCCTATAAGGGGGTTGGATGCAAACAAATTAAACAACAAGCTCCACAAACATTCTTTCTATCTCATAATTTTTAAGGGGATTAGAAAATAATGATGCAAGTGAATCTGAGGAAAATACTATTACAGGTGAATCTACTATTTTTATTGTTTCACAAGGCCATATTTGGGAAAGAGAGAAATAAGAAAAAGTAGTGTTTTTGATTCTCTCAAAAACTTACAAATTCAACTGGGCAAACTTGCCACTTGCTAAGGAAGTCACTGTTCCTCAGAAGCAGTGTTTGGATTTTGTTAGGGATCCCTATTTTATGGGTCTGCTACAATCACATCCATAGGTGAAACTTGTGTTAGGTAAACCCCTTCCTAAATATCCAGGACTGTCCTAACAGATATTTTAAAAGGTAGAAAATATCTTTCCAAAACATTACGTTGATGTTCAAAAGGATTCCCAGAGAAATTATTTTCAATAGGAATCTTCACTAGGAGATTTAAAATGTGTTTCTTTTTCTTTTTTTTATTTATTCATGGTGAAGCAAAGTATACCCACGTTTTTGTTAGCTTCTATTGTCACCCCAACTCAGACACGCCCAAAGTAGCAGGGTGGGAGGGCAGGAGAAAGGGGAGTAAAAGCCAGGAACCCGGACAGAGGAGCAGTCAGCGCCAGGATACAGGTGAGGAGAGGGAACTCAGGCACGCCCAAAGCAGCAGTGCGGGACAGCGGGAGAAAGGGGATTAATAGGCCCAGGAATCCAGACAGAAGAGGAGTCAGCCACAAGGACACAGGTAAGGGTGGTACGAGAGGTTTCCAA
>NW_006921633.1:3191039-3217364 GCF_000298275.1 Orycteropus afer afer | reverse complement strand
GCTGTGCATGGGGTCGCCATGAGTCCACATAGGCGATGATTAAGGATTAAGATGATTAAGAAGCTCCACAGCAAACCTATCTGTCCATGTCTGAAACCTGACTCTACCATTTATTAGCTGGGTGGCCAAAAGCAAGTAACTTGACTTTTCTCAGTTTCAATTTCCTCATCTGTAAAATGGAGATAAAAATTACGTTGCTTAAAAACAGGATTGTTGTGAAACTTAAATAAAATAATCCCTCTAACCCTCTAAGCACTCAGTTGTCAGCTGTGATATAAAGTGCCTCTTTCTTTGAGCCCACACTGCATCAAACTAAAACTGACCAACAGCTGATAAGTGTGCACTGTGGACAAGGCTCTGTGCTGGTCACTTAAAATCTTGTGGGAGTTAATGAAGATCAAATATTGAAACAAAGGCCTCTGTTGGTATTAATTATTTAGTGCAAGTATATAATATTTCTAGAAAAACAGGGCCCACAAAGAGTACTGAAGGAGAGACAGAGCAGAAACCAGCATCCACCAGAGTGAGGCTCTCCTAGGCCTGGGCATAGCTGGTGTACTTGTAAGCTATGCAATAAGCTCTCTGTGCTTTGAGAGTCAGGCAGTCTCACACCTCCCCTCACTGCAGGAGCTCAATAAACATTTGCTCAAGTTGTTACATTAGGAATGGATGAAACAGAGACAAGGAAAATGTCAGATTCAAAGTTTTCTATAGCTTTTATTGTCTGGTTTTTTTTTTTTTTCCTTTTAACTGTGGTAAATAATTAATTAATTAATTAAATCATTTGCCTTTTCCACATTCATCAGTTGTACAATTCAGTGACATATGTTTTCTTGTTTGTTTCCCTTTGAAATCTAAAATGCTTAAAGTCCTTTACCAAGCTCTTTCAGAATTTGGGTAGCTAGTCAACCTTACCATCCTCAGTGAATGAGTATGAAGTTACTGAGAATAATCCCAAAAGAAAATATCCTGTCACCTATGGAACATGATGAATTGCTTTTTTCCATAAACTTCAGTCTTTCTTGGATTAATAATCAATTGTAATATTTGTTGTTGTTAGATGCCATCAAGATGGCTCTGACTCATAGCAACCCTATGTACAACAGAATAAAACACTGCCCAGTCCTGTGCCAGACTCATCATTGCTATGCCTGAGCCCATAGCTGTAGCCACTGGGTCAATCCATCTCATTGAGGGCCTTCCCCTTTTTTGCTGACCCTCCACTTTACCAATTATGAGATTCTTCTACAGAGAATGGTCCCTTCTGACAACATGGCCAAAGTACGTCAAAGTCTGGCCATTCTCTCTTCCAAGAAACATTCTGGCTGCATTTCTCCCAGGACACATTTGTTGGTGTTCTGGCAATTAATGGTATTTTTAGTATTCTTCACCAACACCACAACTCCAGAGCAACAACTCCTTCTGTCTTCCATATTCATTGCCCAGCTTTCACATGAATATGAGATGATTTAAAACACTATAGCTTGAGTTAGGCTCACATTAGCCTTCAAAGATATCTTTACTCTTTAGCACTTAAAAGAGATCTTCTGCAGCAAATTTGCCCAGTGCAATAAATAATGTGATTTCTTGACTGCTGCTTCCATTGGTGTTGATTGTGAAACCAACTAATATGAAATCTTTGACAACTTCAATCTTTTCTCCATTTATCATGATGCTGCTTATTGATGCAGCTGTGAGGATTTGCATTTTCTTTATGTTGAGGTATAATACATACTACAGAATTGTAATATAAAACAAAACAAAACAAACGACACTCACTGCCATTGAGTATACAGTATAGCGACCTCGTTTGGGTTTCCAAGGCAGTAAATCTTTATGGAAGTAGATTGCCCAGGCTTCCTTCCACGGAATGGCTGGTGGATTTGAACTGCCAGTCTACTGGTTAGCAGTCAAATGCCTTAGGAGCTATGCCACACAAAATTAAGAACGGGCTTCTCACAGTCTTTCCATACATTTGGGCACTGCAGCCCCTTCCTATATCGACGTTCTCTGGTCCACATAGTGGGATGATTGTTTTGAATAGCATTACCTCAGAAAGGAGTCATTTTGATATTTCAGAAATAGAACTGCTTTGGATGGAGTCCAAGACTCAGTACCATTTTAAAACAAATTGCTTTTGTGACAAATAACATATTAAAATTCCAGTGTGCTTTTACTTATAAACCAAAATCACTGCCTTCCAGTTGATTTGACTCATAGCGACCCCTTCTTGGGTTTCTGAGGTTGTATCTCTACGGAAGTAGAGTCTCCAATCAGGTTCTAAAAAGGTCTCTATCACCAATATGCAAATGTCACAATCTTAAACTAAGATATATTCACTATTTTGCTATTTCCTATCTCTGAAAATTGTAAGACACAACATGATGACTGCTGAAGCACATTCCATATTTATGATTCACACAAATAAGGCACAATTGCACGTTTCATCACTACAGATAATAAACCTAAGTAAACATCTCTTTCTCCCCATCCTGCTTATGTCATTTTGCCATAAGGCATTATTATTATTATTATTGTTGTTGCCTCCTTAATCCTGATTTTTCAGCAAGTTGTATTCAGTTAACCTTTCTCTTTCTTCCTTGAGTTAGGGTGATCAATTAGCAGTCTCCCTGCTCTGCACAATTAGACGGTGTCTCCCTCTCTATGTGTCCTTCCTACTTCCATCTCCTAACAACTGGAAACAATTCTTCTTTACTCCAAAAGAGGGTATGTTGGGAGAACATGAAAAAAGATAACGAACGTATGCTCTTTATAGAATATGCTTATCATTAGCATTGTACAAATCTACTTGATTATTTTTTTTATCTAGCCAAAACTCTTGTGAGGATTTTTTTTTTTTTCTGTTTGGTTTGAGGTTTGTTTTCTTTTCTTTTCTTTTTTTTTTTTTTTTTTTTCTTTTTCTCTCTCTCTCACAAAAACCAAGTGTTCTCCAGCAATGAGGCAACGGAAAAAATCAATACTTGTCATGTACCATGTAACCAATAGAATAAGGGGAATGATTTATGTATGGATGGATGCAGCCTGAATCAGCTGGGGCTTCAGTACAGAGAGTGGGAGAGAGGGAGAGACAGAGAAAGAGAGAGTGGGGAGAGAGAACAGGGGGTGGTAGGGGTGAGCTGAACTGCAGTGATTATTTCTACAGTATGGCCAGATTTTTTTTTTTTTTTTTCTGCAGCAATAATCCCCCTCTCCAGCACTGCAGGACATAGGGGGATGCCTGCAATTTGTGGAATATGTGATGGCTCAGCTTTCCCCTTTTTAGCTCCGAGTCATGATGCCATGTTCCCATTAAGGTACCCTGAGAGGGGGAGAGTGATGTATGGCTTGCGATCCTTCAACCTTCCAGGCATCTCCACCCAAACAGAGGCTAGTGATGAGGTGACAAGCCCTAGTTGACAAAGAATCAAATTATCAACAGGATTAAAAAATAATAATAATAATACTTTTGAGCACCGTTTGCCAAGAAGACCAGCGGGAAGGGCTTACAGACAAGAACTACTCTATACCTCAGGAGTTTCTGCTGAAAATATAGTTTGGTTAACTGGAAATCCAGGGCGCTGCAGCATTGAAAGGTATTTCATTCTGAAGGTAACTTTTTAGGATAGCTGATACTCTTGTTCAAAGCTATTACTGTAGTTATGTGCCTGTGGTGTGAGCTGCAAATAAAACACACCAAACCCAGCTATTCACAACTGGGTATATGTTACTATTGTAAAATAAATTCTAAACTGAGCTAATCGTTTGCTTTAAAATGACATAATAAGTGTATTTGTATATGACATACTATTTTATATAATTCCTACTCCCTGCTTTAAACTCAATATGAACCTTGTAAGACTTTGTGAAAAACAAATATGACCATTTCTTTGGTATATGTTTGTTTTTTGAGATATATTTAAGTAGACCTAAATTTATTTTCCTGAGTTGTCTTGTCTTGAAAATATAGGAAGCTTGACAGCATTATATTTCCATAAGTCTGTTGAAGAAGACTGAATTATGTCCTTTTATCAGGGAAACAGATGCTATGTAACTTTTAAATGTTTTTACATCTTTTAATGCAGCCCAGCATTAATGCCATAGTTAGGTATTGCCCTGAAACATTCTGAATTCTGTATATGATTCATTGCACTTCACATGGTACATGGAAAGATACTTTAAATGCTGAGTGTGTCAGAATAATGCAATGTTGTTATTTGCTTCATTTGGAACTAGTAGTATTAATACTTATAAGCTGTGAAAACAGCTTCTGTGTTTTCCTTCAACTGAAAGTATCCAATCAATTTTAAATTATTTTAAACTCTCTTGACAAAATGCCATGCTATTTTAATATCATGTATGTTCTACTTATAAAATTTATCTTAAACTCTATTGATAAATATGTATGTTATTTTCCAAATATGTTTACCAAATATATGTTCCAAATATATGTTTACACTGTTGAAATTATCTTAAACTCTGTTAACAAAATTCCGTGTCATTTTTTAAATATGGACAAAGTGTACAGGGTGGGAACTTTTAGCATTTTTCCACATATATATTTATTATGTATTTTTTCTTTTACTTACCACATAATTATCTTTGTGCTTCTGATATTGCATTTAGTCCCTCATTTGCATTGCATAATTTGTGCATTTATTTAGTAGTTAAATTTATATCCATAGGATTAAGGACTAGGAGTAAAGTGGAGATAGCTAGAAAATACAAAGACATATTTCAATAATGTTCATCTTTTAAATGGCTCTACATACTTTAATACTATTTTTTTTATAGATGTTATTGAAGAGCAGTTAAGTTGAAGCTTATTAGTTAAAAGTCAGTAAATGTTCTCACACATTCAGTTAAATATCTGGTCATTGAGAGATTTGATCTTCCCTGTTCTTTGCAAAATTATTTTGGGAAAATTTATAGCAAACTAAATAAATATATATGATTTCTTTCCTCTATGCAAATTGGAGAACAATCAAATGCAATACATAGGTAAACTATGTATAGTGAGCTATCTCAGTAATTATAATAGAAAATTGGTTTACCAAGCCAGCAGAAACCATACATAATCATTTTGAATGAGGGAGACAGGTGGATATCTGCTGCCTCTATGTAAGGACAGACTAACACTCTTTTACATTTTTATCTTCATCATAATTCTCCCTCTCACTTTTCCATTCACCCAAACAGGTGAAACAACAGGAACCCATTACCATCTTCACTTTTGGTTCTGCTGCCTCAGCCAAGCTGTCTAGGACTTGAATCACCAGGAGGTGAGGGTTAATAAACACAGAAGACCTGGAGGTGGTCCAAAGATAATGGGGACTGGGAGGGAGAAGCTCAAGGCTGCAGGTTCCTGAGCCAGAAGGAACGTTCTCAGCACGTCCTAGAAGCAGGTATGTGCTTACCAGAGAACCAAAGCACGTGGAAATGAAGATGTGTGATCACGAGCAAAGTGCTGCTGAACTGTAAGTAAGCACAACTAGCACAGTGTTGCAGCCTTATTTTTAGAGATGTGTTGCTGCCAGTTAAGAAACACTGTTATTTATAGTAGAGAAAAAGGTTAAAATCCTGCCAAAGGCCTCAGGCAGTGTTTAATAAGTCTATTATAGTATTTGAGATATGCCTTACAACCACAGGTACTTGAGGTGTTAGCAAAGAATCCTGGCCCCAACAAGAAGAGAAACACACAAATTGAGTGAAAAAGTAACTTTAGGGTAAATAAAAAGCCTATGAACTGAATTTCATTGTTAGTTGGCAGAGTGGCAACACCCGTCCTTTTGTTGTGTTTTGTTTAAAAAGTTTATTTCTATTAATCATAACTTCTCAGGTTCCAATGAAAGCCCAATAATCTTTCTTCCCAATATGAGATTAGTTTCCTAAAACATCTGGAGTTAAAGTGCTTCAATGAAATTCATGTTGGCATCTTACACTGTGACAAAAAAGCAAATCTGTTCATTGTGAGCAAGGGCCTTCAGAGAACACCTGCTATGGTTTATTTTCCTTCATCGGTGGTTAAAATTTCACTGGCGAAACACCCATTAAAGAGAAAATCAATATTTGAGCTTAACCGCCTGCTTTGTCTTAGCACTTCAAATTATTTTAAAAAACTGATTAACATGAGTAATTCATTATTTAGGAAATACAACAAATGAATATTTCAAATTTCTCTTCTAGCATCTGCCAAAAATATAAACTGGTATCCAGTTCTTATTTGTTAAAACAATTAATCCATTTGATAAAAATGAATGCAAAGAACTGATTAAAAAATGCCCCTATTTTGATTCCTATGTCTAATTTAATCTTTGCATTATGAATAAAAATGAAAACCCTCTACTGCTAAAAATATGATTATTTCTAAATAATTGGGTTTATACTTAAGAGGTAAGTTGTAGATGTTCCATCAAAGAACTGCTTCTCACACACTCTATTTCTTTTTTCTTTAATTAGTCTATAGCAGATGGAATATCTTGGGTTAATCTAGTTCAATCTAAACATAATTGGATGGAAAATTTCTATTTTCCAATGTAAACAGACTCACCTTAAAAACATATACAATTTGGAAAAGATAAATAAGGCTAAACCAATATGAGGATGCATCGCTTTTCATTGATTCACTGTTAAGCTATGATTACCTGTCCTTTCTATACTTTGCCAAAGCATAGAAGCACAGGAAACAGTCCACAAAAATATTAAAAAGGCAGTTGCCCAAACCCACACCTCAGCTGGTTCCCCTGGTAGAATGCACTTTCTTGGCTCTCATTCTGGCTGTTTGCATTTACATCTTTATATATTATGGAGACAGATAGATCCTTCTTCTCAAGCCAAGCTGCCCAGTTCTAGCCACAACTCAGAATGACTACCTAATTTATTCAAGCAGAATTTTTCTCTCATAAGATCTAAATGAGAAAACATCTAGCCTTCCCCTTCCCCAGGGAATAATCCAAAAGATGGGAGGTTCTTAATAAAACAATTAATTGTGATAAATTTCTGATTTTTGCTTCTTGGTCCAGGGCCATTTCCATGGCAACATCCTCTCATCCTATTGTTGGGTTGTTCTTCATTCACACAGCAGGTTAAGCCCAGGGCAGCCAGGGCAGGCTGATGGTCAGCCTTTATTTTCTCTGGCCCTTCAACAAAGGTTAGTTGAGGTCACCAGAAGCCAAAGGGTAATTACTTTTCCTCCACAGGGTTAAAGGTACACAGATTGCTATTGGGACAACTGTATGGATGACCTTCAGCTTTTAATGTTCAATCTTCTTTTCTTTCATCAGAAAGAATAAGTATGATATAACAGCCATGATGCAACCCCCACCCCTGAAATTCAGAATAGAAAACCGAATGTCTTTTCATTTGGTAAAGCTACCATCTATTTGAATGATATACTTTCAAAATAAATTTGGAAAACCCAATGCATAGAAGGTTTCATAGCCCTAAAATAAGAAAAAAAAAAATCATTTCAGAAAACTGCAGCTGTTCACTGATTTTCCTATTTAATTAATCTGATATCTATAATTTCCCAGGCTTTCAATCATTTTCTTTAAGGCTGGAAGAAAATGGAAGCTTTCTTGGCTCCGTAAAGTACCCGGGGCTTTATTTTTTCCCCCTCTTCAAACATCAGTTGTGACCTTGTCCCTGTAAAATGACTAAGAGTAAGTCATATTAAAATGAGTTTTTTCTCCTTGCTTCTCTAGTCAAAAAGAAAGACAGCCTCTAAAATAATTGGATGGAAGGGGAACCTTTTGAAGCTGAGTATTGAGAATACTGTGCCCTAGTTATTTGAAGAATCACTATGTGATTTGAACTCTTTACTTCAATCTGCAATAAGTTTATTATGGGCATTATAGAAAATAAAGTATAACCACACATACACACAAAGAAAAAAAATCCATTATTGTCAAGTCAATTCCAAATCATGGAAACCCCATACCCAAGAGTATTCTATTTTAGAAAAAAATTCTGAAGTCTTCAAGACCCATAGTTTTGAATGTGCAGTAGTGAGTAGTGTAGACAAAATCAGGAAAAAGAAAGGAAACCAAAGTAGGCATATGTCAGTGCCAGGGTTTGGCCTGTGTTGTGGCTGTGAAAACCCAGCTGACGGAGGGAGGGAGGGGCCTCAGGGAACCTGTGTTTGGAGGATCTAGCACTGCCCACAGCTGATTGGCAGCAACACCACACTAGTGAAAATAAATTGTCCTTTCTTTAAGTACAGACCAGAGGCAAAGGGAGCAATTGTGTCCTTGGCTCCAGGATTCCCTGAACAGGGACATATGATGAGGAGGGGTGGTAGATGTGTTATCAACTTTTGAAACTGCTTCTAGTCTGGTTAGCTGGGACTTGAAGAAGTGTTACAAAGAGTGATGACTACACACAAGGTAAACCCTTAGGAGAGTTATTCTTTCATTTTTTTGTGAATTTTCCCCCTTTCCATTCCTAGTCATCATTATTCTCAGACGCCTAGTATCCCCAGAGCCCCTTTTCACATCAGAATTTTAATGTCATTAGGTCATACTTTCCTCAGGTCCCTGAAAGTTAAGACAGGCACCTGGATCAAGTGTTTAGCTATAAGCAGTATGTCTCCAATGATGGCTTTTCAGGTATTTGGTGAGGGAGCTATTCAGAAGTAATCATCGCCTTCCTAGATCCCACCAGATCCCCCTTTGCATGCTCTCAGGTCAGTAACAAGTGAAGAACAAAGTACCTGGGATGTTAGGTAGGAGTTCCTGGCAACACAACAGGTCATTTCTAAATGAATGGGAAAGTGCCTTTCCTTCAGATGAGAAATCTAAGCATTTGCCCTTAGCATCTTCTTCTTTATCAAAGCCTTTTCTTTTTCTCTTAAAGTCCAGAGCCATTGTGTTCTGTATCTTACAGTAAACTTCTTTCTTTCCTATTTTATAGAGAAAGTGTGACTACAATGTTCAACATGGTAGAATTTCCATGATCACAATGGACTCTTCCTTAGGTACTAGTCATCCCTACTGATAGATATCTTCAATGTGGGATGTGAAGCAGAGGGTGTGGTGCTGCAGTAGGTGAAGTCTCACCTTCCATTTGGGAGACTTGGGTTTGATTCCCAGGCAGTGCATCTCTTGCTCAGCCACCTCTAAGTGGAGGCTTATTTGTTGCTGTGATACAGAGCAGGTTTCAGAAGATCTTCCAAATTTGGAAGAAAGGGCTGACAATCTACCTTCCAAAATTAGCCAGTGAAATCCCAGTGAGTCAAAATGATCTGATCTGAAACCAATTACAGTGATGGTGCAGGACCCCCACAGCGTTTACTTCCATTGTGAGTGAGGTTGCCAGGACTTGAGGGCCAGCTGTGTTTGAGAGTCATATAGAATAATAGGGCAATGTCATGTTCCAGAGCAAGAGGCCTCAGTGCCAGATGAGTGATCCACGCTTAGTGCTGACTATTGGCATCTCAAGGTGATGTGGCATCCCAGAGTTTGGACCGCCTCCAGGGCTGAGACAGGGTGGGGCCTGAGAGGGACACTGTAACACAGTGCTGCTCACGTTTCAGCATACATATGAACCATAGGCTTCTGGACCTAACCCCCAAATATGCTGGCTCACAAGGTCTGCGGTAGGCTCCTAGATCTGATTTTGACAAGGTGGCGGGTGAGACTGGTGCTTCCCAGCCACACTTGAAGTTCTGTGGGAGATTTTCCTTCCCAATGTGTTTCTCACCTGTTCAGAAATACTTATCACTTTTATTATCTGCTCTCTCTTTGGTGTTCTGGTGTTTCATTCCATTTTGACATGGATTTAAGGTTGTATAGATTATGGAGGCCCTTAAGAATAACACTTTTCTGATTTTTTTTTTTTTTTTTCTCAACTGCAAGGCAACTCCAGTCTCCTGCTACTACACCAGGAAAATATTCTTGCCTTTCATACCAATCCTATGTATCCAGAGAACTTTATTTTTCCCTACAATTCCAAATCATCACCTTCTACTCATCCTTTCTCTTACTGATCTTAGATGAATGAGGAGATTTCCAAAACATATAAAGAGACATAATCCCTTCCACAGAAAGTGATTGGTGATGACTGGGACCTTATGATAGTGACAAAGCATGTGCGCCCTAGAGCCAGATAGACAACTGGGTTCAGATCCCAATTCTTTCTTTTATTATCTCTGACCCCGGGCAAATAATTTAGCCTCCCTTAGGCATAATTTCCTTTTCTGCAAAATAGGAATAATTACTATCTTGTACTTGGTAGGGTTGTTATAAAATTTAAATAACACAACAAATATAAAGAGTAAGGCACAGTGCCTTCCACATGGTTAGACCTAGATAAATGGTAGCTATTATTTGTATAAGAGGAGGCTTCAGGCACAATTGTTAAGAACATGGCTGCTAACTGAAAGGCCAATGGCTCAAACCCACCACTGACTCTGCAGGAAAGTCGATCTGTCAATCTGGCTTCCATAAAGATTGCAGCCTAGGAAACCCTATGGGACA
This sequence comes from Orycteropus afer afer, assembly GCF_000298275.1. Taxonomy (NCBI): domain Eukaryota; kingdom Metazoa; phylum Chordata; class Mammalia; order Tubulidentata; family Orycteropodidae; genus Orycteropus; species Orycteropus afer. Next base: position 3,206,892 of record NW_006921633.1, on the reverse strand, counting down.
GTTCTACTCTGTCCTGTAGGATCTCTGTTGTATAGGGTTGTCTTTCTTCTCATTTGCCATAGAGTTGGAATTGACTGGACAACACATGACAATGACAATTATACATATAAAGCCCATATTATGAACAGATGACTCAGGCCTTAAAACTACAGCTCAGCAGCTTCCTAGTTAGGTGATTTTGGGCAAACTAATCTCTTTCAGTTTACTTGGATCAACAATCAATGTCAATGGAAGCATCAGTGAAGAAATTAAATGATGTATTGCATTGTCAGACACTGTTCCACTACTATTCATAAGGTTTTCACTGGCCAATATTTTGACAAGTGGATGGCCTCTTCCTTCTTCTGAGTCTGTCTCAGTCTGGAAGCTCCACCAAAACCAGTCCACCATGGGCACCCCTGCTAGCACAATGTCCAGCCTCACAGCAACATGCAAGCCACCACAGTAGAAAAGCTGACAGACAATTTTGTCTCCCTTAGCTATTCCAACTGCTCTCTCACTTCCTGGGATTCCCCCTCCCTGTTCCTTCCGTCCCCATCTGTCACTGCTCCCTGCCGCCTTGGGGGCTGTCCGCCACCCTCCTTACCTGTTCCAGCTGCTGGTCTTGTCTGCCTGTGCTGATTATCACTGGTGACTGGAATGCAAAAGTTGGAAACGAAGAAACCGGTAGTTGGAAAATTTGGCCTTAGAGATAGAAATATAGAGATTCCATGATAGAATTTTGAAAGACCAATGACTTATTCATTGCAAATACATTTTTTTCAACAACACAAATGGCAGCTATAAACGTGGACTTCACCAGATGGAGTCACACTGACTACATCTGTGGCAAGAGGTGATGGAAAAGCTCAATATCTTCAGCCAAAACAAGGCCAGGACTGATTGTGGAACAGACCATCAACTGCTCATTTGCAAGTTCAAGTTAAAGTTGAAGACAATTAAAACAAGTCCATGAGAGCCAATGGTTATATCCCTCCTGAATTTAGAGACCATTTAAAGAATAGATTTGATGCATTGAACACCAATGACTGAAAACCAGAGGAATTGTGGGATGGCATCAAGAACATCATCCAGGAAGAAAGCAAAAGGTCATTAAAAAGACAGCAAAGGAAGAAAAGACCTAAATGGATGTCAGAAGAGACTCTGAAACTTGCTCTTGAACAGAGAGTAGCTAAAGCAAATGGAAGAAATGACAAGATAAAAGAACCTAACAGAAGATTTCAAAGAGCAGCTCGAGAAGACAAAGTCAATTATTATAATGAAATGTGCAAAGATATAGGGTTGGAAAGCCAAAAGGGAAGAACACGCTCGGCATTCCTCAAGCTGAAAGAACTGAAGAGGAAATTTAAGCCTAGAGTTGCAATATTGAAAGATTATATGGGCAATATATTGAATGATGCAGGAAACATCAAAAGAAGATGGAAGGAATACACAGAGTCACTGTACCAAAAAAGAGTTGGTTGATGTTCATCCATTTCAGGAGGTGACATATGATCAAGAACCAATGGTATTGAAGGAAGAAGTCGAAGCTGCACTGAAAGGTAGCAAAAAACAAGGCTCCAGTAATTGACAGGGTGTTCATTGAGATATTTCAACAAACGGATGCTGCACTAGAGACACTCACTCGGTTATGTCAGGAGATTTGGAAGATAACTACCTGGCCAACTGACTCGAAAAGATCCATATTTGTACCCATTCCAAAGAAAGGTAATTCCACAGAAAGTGGAAATTATCAAACAATATCATTAATATCACACACAAGTAAAATCTTACTAAAGTTAATTCAAAAATGGTTTCAGCAGAATAGTTAAAGAGAACTTCCAGGAAAGCAAGCTGGATTCAGAAGAGGACGTGGAATGAAGGATATCATTGCTAATGTCAGCTGGATCTTGGCTCAAAGCAAAGAATACCAGAAAGATGTTTACTTGTGTTTTATTGACTATACAAAAGCATTCAATTGTGTGGATCATAACAAATTATGGATAACATTGAGAATGAGAATTACAGAACACTTAATTGTGCTCATGAGGAACTTGTACATAGATCAGGAGGCTGTTGTTCTAACAGAACAAGGGGACACTGAATGGTTTAAAATCAAGAAGGGAGTGTGTCAGGGTTGTATCCTTTCACCATATTTATTCAATTTGCATGCTGAACAAATAATCTGAGAAGCTGGACTATCTGAAGAAGAACGTGGCATCAGGATTGAGGAAGACTCATTAACAACCTACGTTATGCAGACAACACAACTTTGTTTGCTGAAGTAAGGATGACTTGAAACACTGATGAAAATTTAAGACTACAGTCTGCAGTATGGATTACACCTAAATATAAAGAAACAAAAATCCTCACAATTGCACCAATAAGCAGCATCATGATAAATGGAGAAATGATTGATGTTGTCAAAGACTTCATATTACTTGGTTCTACTATCAACACCAATGGAAGCAGAAGTCAAGATATCAGACATCATATAGCATTTGCCAACTCTGGTGCAAAGGACCTCTTTCAAGTGCTGAAGAGCAAAGATATTTCCTTGAAGACTAAGGTGTGCTTGACAGAAACCATGATATTTTCAATCGCCTCATATTGAGAGTTGGACAATGAAAAAGGAAGACCGAAGAAGAGTCAATGCTTTTGAGTTGTGGTGTTGGCAAAGAATGCTGAAAGTACTGTGGACTGCTAAAAGAACTAACAAATTCATCCTGGAAAAGTGCAGCCAGAACGCTACTTGGAAGCGAGAATGGCCAAACTTTGTCTCACCTACTTTGGTCCTGTTGTAAGAAAGACCATTCCCTGGAGAAGGATATCATGTTTTGCAAAGTGGAGGGACAATGAAAAAAGGAAAGGCCCTCAACAAGATGGATTGACCCAGTGGCTGCAATGATGGGCTCAGGTATAGCAAAGATTGTGGGCCTGACAAAGGACTGAGCAGTGTTTCATTCTGCTGTGCATGGGGTTGCTATGAGTCAGAGATGACTCAACGGCACCTAACAGCAACAACATTACATTGTCAAATCTTCTGCAAAAGACATCTTTAAAGTGTTAAAAAGCAAAGATGTCATTCTGCACTAAGGTGCACCTGATCCCAGCCATGGCATTATAAAGTACCTGTATGTATGTGAAAACTGAACAATTAATAAAGAAGACCAAAGAAGAATCAGTGCCTTTGAGTTATGGTGTTGGCAAAGAATATTGAATATACCATGGACTGCAAGAAGAATGAACAAATCAGTCTTGAATGAAATACAGACACAGTGCTCCTTAGAAGCGAAAATAGTGAGACTTTTTCTCATTTATTTTGGGCATATTATCAGGAGGGCCCAGTCCCTGGAGAAGGACATTATGCTTGGTAAAATAGAAGGTCACCAAAAAAGAGGAAGACTCCCAACAAGATGGATATACAGTGATTGCAACAATGGAATTTAACACAGCAATGACTGTGAAGAAGGTTCAGAACTGGGTGTTCCATTCTGTTGTATGTATGTCACTGCAAGGGTGAACCAACTCAACAGCACCTAACAACGGTCTCTTTGAGCCATTGTTTCTTCATTTTTAAATGGGGGTGTTTCTGCAGGATTGTTGTGAGGCTTAAAAATGAAGATATGTAATATTCCTAGCACTGTTTCAGAAGATAGGAGATATTCAACTGATGACTGTTATAAATAGTATTATTATGTAACATTGCCTTTTATCCAGCTATAATCTGAAAATGTCTATATTTGCTCCACGTGAGAATTCTATAAAGGCAATGTAAGGGATGATGCCAGGAAAAAGACTAACTGTTCTCCTCTTGGTGGCCTGTGTGCAACTCAAAGGATGACAAGCATCATTTGAACATTTTCTCAACCAGGCAACATACATTAGTAATAGTTGTTGTTGTTGTTATGTGCTGTCAAGTCGGCCCTGACTCATAGCGAGCCCTCCTTGGATTGCTGAGTCAGTATCACTACGGAAGTAGATTGCCCAACCTTCTTTCCGAGACATTAGTAATACAGTATGCACTATTTCCCATGATAGTATCATTTTGAATCACTAGAGTGAGGTGTTTAAAGAATGTTTTGCGGGTAAAAGTAAAAATGGTATAGTACTTTCCAATTATTCAAATACACACAGGAGCAGGTCTGGAAGGACTGGAAACATGAATATGCTTCCACATTTTCTATCTTACCCAGAACACACCCCAAGTTTGCATTGGAAAGAGACAGTCATCTTTAACTAGCTGAGAGTGTCTTTTCAGGCAAAAGATTTGTCATTGCTGCTGCTGCTGTGTGCTTATGCAGCTCTATCCCTGCTCAAAGAACACCCCTGGTCTTGGTATAGAATAGTGTACAGACCCAACATCCCTAAATAAGCACACTTAGTTAATACACAGCTTCTTCCTCACCATTTCCCCAACCGTGGGATCAGAACATAAGGTCTACATTTGACGCTGAACTTCAGGTTCTTAGTGGCTCCTTAAAGAATCTATGAGGCCTTTGAGCCTCTAACTTATGTAGCCCTGCTATTTAATTTCAGAACTCATAGAAGCCTTGATAAGTCATTTCCCAGGTTCCAAAACTTTGGGATTTCACACACCAGTAACTTTTTTTGTTTTGTTTTGTTATCATGGGGCTCAAAATAGGGCATCAACTTTTGTCTAGGAAAGAGATTGGGTTTCTCTGTTTGTTTCTTTTTATCCTCTACTACCATCTATCAACACTATAATTTCATGAAAGGACATTTTACCATTAGAGTGGGAAGCACAACTTAGAAAGAAACAAAAAGTCCAACACATGCACTGTTGTCTTTCTTCTCATTTTGCCATAGACAGGAATACATCATCAGGGAATGCCAAGTGGACTTACATTATCCTGGAGCTGACCTCATCTGCACTCTGTAGTGCTTTTGCAGTGTCCCTTGGCATACGACAGGGATATTTCCTCTCTCAGGTCCTAGACCCTTGGCTGCCTGCCCTTCTAAAGCCTCTGAGGAGTGGAGAATCAAAGCCCCGAGCTGCCCCACTGCCCTGCACCAATGCAAGGCTCTTACATCCTCTGCCAGTTTGGCCTCCTTGACCATCCCAGGCTCCAACTGATGCCCTGCTGTTTTAACATTTCTCTAACAGCACCTCCCAACACTTTTCACCTTAGCTGGTGAAGCATTTTACAGGTAGATGGTCATTTATCTCCAGGATGTGTTGGCATAGTGCCTAAGGCATGAGACTGCTAACCAGAAGGCTGGCAATTCAAAGCCACCAGCCACTCCTTGGAAGGAACGTTGGGCAATCTACTTCTGTAGTGATACTGCCTCGGAAACCCAAGGAGGGGTCACTATGAGTCAGATCTGACTAGATGGCAGTGAGTTTCCTTTTTTTTTGGTTATTAATATTATTATTTCCCTTTCATGGAGATATGGAGAGATAAACTGAGGTTCTGAAAGGTCACTAGGCTCCTCTCAAGAACCCATAATGAGCCTCTCACTACAGCCTCTTTGAGTCCCAGGACAGAGTAAAAATTATATATGATAAATATGTCTCTATGTAGCAATGAGTCTGCATGGTCAGAACTTTCCTCCACTGCTATAGCCAAACACTATTTTGTTCCAAGTCAATTCAGTGAACATTTACTGAGTCCCTATTAGATGCTACACTAGGTGCCAGGAACACACGTATAAAGAAATGTAGACTCTGCTCTCAAGGCAACAGCAGACGATTTATTTCTTCCTGTGAGACCTGGAGAATCTCTGTGTAATTTTCATTCAACATGCCAGAGCCCCAGGCCAGCAGGTGTGTGATGTACGTGCCTCAGGCAGCATGAAAAGGCAGCCACAGAGGGTGGATTCAGTGTGAAGTGCTCTCAGGGAATTTATGCAAGTGTTAATCTGTGTGTAAGAACAGATTTTACACAGGCCTTTCTGAGAGGTTCTTACTTCTCCCAGAAGATACATAATGTTTTTCCCCCTTGATGATACCTGAAAGATTTTGGCCTGTTTTCTTGGCTATAAAATTGTCATCAAAAGCAAAGCCTGCTGATGAATAAATAGAGGACTGTGGGAGGAAGTAGAAACACACTGACCTGGGGGACAGTAGCATGTTCTAGTTCTGGCAATACCACTGAGCAAATAAATGCCCTCAGCAAGTTGAACACATCCTCCATACCTCAGTTTCCTCATCTGAAAAATGAGTCAGTTGAACTACGTAATAACAGTGCATATAGCACTTACTAAGGAGCCCTGGTGTCAGAATTGTTAAACACTTGACTGTTAACAAAAGATAGGTGATTCACATCTACTATTGACTTTGAGGGAGAGACCTGACCATCTGCTCCCATAAGGACTACAGCCTAGGAAAGCCTATGGGGCAGTTCTACTCTGTCACATGGATTGATATGAGCCAGAATCAACTGGACAGCACACAACAACAATGTAGTATTTTTATGTGTTAGTGCTGTTCTCAGGTCTCTGCACATAGGAACTCACTTAATCTTCATAAAAACTCCATGAAGTGTGGGACATTATTTTCACCCTGATTTTACATATGAGGAAATTGAGGCACACAGAGAGGTTAAAATAGACTTACTTGAAATCATGCAACTAGTAACCACTAGACCCAGGATTTAAACCCAATCTATTTCCTGGGTATACACTCTTGACCACTAGGCTGTGCTGCCTTTCAGCAGATGTGCAGACCTAAACAAAAACCAGATTCACTGCCATCAAGTTGATTCAGAGTCATCGCAACTCCTATAGGGTTTCCAAGGCTGTAAATTTTTATGGAAACAGCCTTCTAATTGCTGACCTTTTGGTTACCAGCCGAATGCCTTAACCACTGCACCACCAGAGACCTAGAAGGTACTAAAACCCATTGTCATTGAGTCAATTCCTCCTCATAGCAACCCTACAGGACAGAGTACATTGCCTCATAGTGTTTCCAAGGCTGTAAATCTTGGCAGAAGCAAATTGCCTCATCTTTCTCTCACAGAGTGGCTGGTAGGTTTGAACCACCTACCTTTTGGTTAGCAGCCAAATGCTTTGACTACTACACCATGAGAGCTTCTAGATGGCATTTATTTAATATTCTATGTACTTATGCATTTAAATGATCCTTAAAGTCTTATATTCTATATTTCAAGTCAGTGGTGAAAGAGCTAATGGCTTATTATTAAATAAATAAATAAATAAAGTTTATAAGTCATGAATCAAAACTACCACCTCATGTTGTTAGGTGCTGCAGAGTCAGTTCGGACTCTTAGTGACCATATGTCCAACAGAATGAAACACTGCCCAGTCCTGCACCATCCTCACAATCCTTGATATGTTTAAGCCCATTGTTGTAGCCACTGTGTCAATCCAGGACAATGACAACTCTTTCAACTCTCTGTCCTAGTCCTGCTATCAGATATGCTCTATTTTTCTTTAACCACCCACAGTACTTTTCTTGTGTCTGTCTTCTGACACTCTCATGTTCTGCTTTTTGCTGCAGTTGGGCTTATACCTTTTTATGTCTCATGGCCTCCAGAGTCCGCTTCTTCACACCCTTACTCTTACTCCTTGGCAGTGTGAAGAGCCATGCCTCGCACTGATAAATATCTGCTTGACCTTAAATTAATCTTCTCTCATCTGTAAAAGGACTCACTCTGTGAAAATACATGGCAAAGAAAGGGGCTCATTAGAGTCTACTGTCTCTTCCAAATTTAACAGTTGTTGAGGGGAGCTTTTTTAAATGACTTCCTGACATAGAGTTCAGCCTAGGAGTGAGAGCATCCTTTCAGTAACCGCCACATAGCCTGTCTCTAAAAAGGTTTCTGAATGTCAGCCCAAGACTCTGCTAATTGGTCCTTGAGCTCCTGGAGGTTCTCATTGCACAGCCACTGTTTTGCCCCAGAAATGGAGAGCTGAGGATGATGTAAGCAGAGGCATCAGAGACTCAGGCTCGTGCCCAGGAAATACACTCACTCTTGCAGGCACTCAATTTTCCTTTACATCAGTCATCCTTACAGAGGGAGAGTTTAGGACCAAGGAAAGACTAGCTGTTCTGTTTCTTTCTTCTTTTTCCTTCCCCTTGTAACAGATCAGAGAGGCCCTGGTGATGCAGTGGTTAAGTGTTTGGCTGCTAACCACTCAAAAGGTTGGTGATTCAAACATATCAGCTGTTCCACGAGAGAAAGGTGAGGCAGTCTGCTCCTGTAAAGATTTACAACCTTGGAAACCCTATGGAGCAGTTCTACTGTCTCATAGGGTAGATATGAATCAGAAGTAACTGACTGCAATGAGATTTTGCAACAGATCAGAGAAAGACTACTATTTGGAATTTTGAAATTTGCAAAGGATTTAAGTTTAATTTTTGGTGGTTCGGAAGGAAGATGGGGCAATCTACTTCTGTAGAGATGCTGCCTCGGAAACCCAACGAGGGGTCTCTATGAGTCGGGTCCGACTTGACGGCACATAACAACAGCAACAACAACAAAGAAAATATCCACTCTTTTTCTCTAAAGGCAGAAAACTTGCCAGGGTAAAAATGTTCTCATGATTTTCAAGTCTTTTAGAGCCTCCCCTTACAAATAACTGTATGTTATTCTAATTTTGCTATTAGCTATTGTTAAATTGGCCCCTGAGTCTCGATGACCGCATCCACAACAGAACAAAATGCTACCAGTTCTATACCATCCCCAGGAGGGTTTGTGGATTGGATCATTGTAATCCACAGGGTTTTCATCAGCTGATTTTCAGAAGTACATCTCCAGGCCTTTGTTTCTAATCTTAGTCTGGAAGCCCCACTGAAATCTGCTCGGCATAGCAACACGCCAGCCTGCTCTGACAGACGGATGATGGCTGCATATGAGGTGCACTGGCCAGGAACCGAACATGCATCTCCTGCATGGAAGGCAAGAATTACACCACTGAACCACCACTGCCCTCATATGCTATTCTACACAGCAACTCAAATGCTGCAACGATTCTGACAGTTTTTAGAAGACCAGCACGTGGGTCTGGAGAGTCAGAGTCAAAAGACACTATCTAAGGACCAGTACTCTGAAGTATTGGGTTTGGTGGAGAAGAGAGACTGAGTCGACAGGCCTGCACCTTTGATACATCAAGATTAACACAGGAAGTGTGTCCCCTAAAGGGACCTGGACATGATCCACCAAAGAATGGGTCTCCATTGCTCATTTGATTGAATCACGAGCTTTGGAAAGTTTGGGAAAAGAAGTCAAGGGAGCACATCTTCCTCCTTACACAACAGTGTTTCTCAGCTGGCACAGTGCCTAAGGCATTTGACTGCTAACCAGAAGGTTGGTGGTTCAAATCTACCAGCCACTCTGTGGAAGGAAGATGGGATAAACTACTTCCATAAAGATTTACCACCTTGGAGACCCAATGGGGGTTGCTATGAGTCAGAATCGACTCGATGGCAATGAGTTTGTTTTTTTGGTGTGGTTGTGCATGGTTAAAGAATTTAGCTGTTAACCAAAAGGTTGGTGGTTCAAATGCACCAGCAACTCTGCAGAAGAAAGATGAAGTAGCCTGCTTCTGTAAAGATTTACAGCCTTGGAAACCCTATGGGTGTCACTGTGAGTAGGAATTGACTGAATAGCAGTGAGTTTTGTTTTTTTAGGGAGTTCCTGAGTGGTGCAAATGTTAAGCACTAGGACACTAATCAAAAGATTGGTGGGTCAAACCCACCCAGAGGTGCCTGAGAAGTAAGGCCTGTTAATCTGCTTCCAATCTGTCACAGGCTTGAAAGCCCTATGGTTCTGCACACATGGGGTCACCAAGATTCAGAATTGACTTCATGACAACAAACAACAAGTCTTTTTAGTTATTTTTTTAATTGCCCCCCCCCGTGACATTTTAATGCCACAGATAAACTTCGTATCTGCTTATATATATCAACTAGGTATCTGTTTATGTGCTTTGGCCATTTGGATGCGTAAGTTTTTGCCCCTCATAAACCAATTTCCCCCATGTCACAGACATGCCCAGTGAGTAGAGAGGCAAGAGAGCACTTTCTGGGCACCACCCTGGAATTCCTTTTCCATCTTTTCTTTCTCTCCTTTTCAGACTCAGTGTGAGTCCACAACCATACAGGACACAGAGCTGGAAGGAGCAAGGAGCAGGGTGACTGCTGTATGGAATGTTATGGCAATATGACAACATGTTGTTGTTGTTTTTAGGTGTCATTGAGTCAGGCCCAACTCATAGCGACCCTAGGTACAACAGAACGAAACATTGCCCGGTCCTGCATCAGCCTCACAATCCTGGCTATACCGGAGCCCATCATTGCAGCCACTGCATCAGTCCATCTTATTGGGGGCCTTTCCCTTTTTTGCTGACCCTCCACTTTACCAAGCATAATAGCCTTCTCCAAGGAATGGTCCCTTCTGACAACATAACCAAAGTAGGTGAGAAGAAGTCTGGCCATTTTTGTTTCCAAAGAGCATTCTGGTTGAAGTTCTTCCAGAACAGATTGGTTAGTTCTTCTGGCAGTCCATGGTACTTCCAGTACTCTTCACCAGCACCACAACTCAGAAACATCAACTTTTCTTTGTTCTTCCTTATTCATTATCCAGCTTTCTCATGCTTATGAGACAACTGAAAATACCATGGCTTGGGTTAGGTGCGCCTTTGTCTTCAAAGAGACATCTTTGCTCTTCAACACTTTAAAGAGGTCTTTGGAAATAGATTTACCCACTGCAACACAATTTCTGATGTCTTGACTGCTGCTTCCTTTGGTGTTGATTGTGGATCCAAGTAATATGAAATCTTTGAGAACTTCAATCTTTTCTTTATTTATCATGATACTGCATATCGGTCCACTTGTGAGGATTTTTGTTTTCTTTATGTTGAGGTGTAATCCATACTGCAGAGTGTAGTCTTCAATCATCAGTAAGTGCTTCAAGTCATCCTCACTTTCAGCAAGCAAAGTTGTGTTGTCTGCATATCTCATGTTGTTAATGATTTTTCCTCCAATCCTGATGCCACATTCTTGTACAGATAGTCCAGTTTTCAGATTATCTGCTCAGCATACAGATTGAATAAGTATGGTGAAAGGATACAACCCTGATTCTCTCACTTCCTGATTTTAAACAATGCAGTATCCACTTGTTCCATTAGAATGACAGCTTCCTGATCTATGTACAGGTTCCTAATGAGCACAATCAAGGGTTCTGCAATTCCTACTCTTTCAATGTTATGCATAATTTGCTATGATACTCTCAGTTGAATGCTTTTGCATAGTCAAAACATCTTTCTGGTATTCTTTTCTACAGTCAAGATCCATCTGACAGACATCAGCAATCATATTCCTAATTTCAAATCTTCTTCTAAATCCAGCTTGCATTTCTGGAAGCTCCCTGTCAATATACTGCTACAACTGTTTTTGAATTATCTTAGCAAAATTTTTCTTGCATGTGATATTAATGATATTGTTCAAGAATTTCCACATTCTGCTGAATGACCTTTCTTCGGAATGGGTACAAATATGGATCTCTTCCAGTCAGTTGGCCAGGTAACTGTCTTCCAAATTTCTTGACATAGGTGAGTAAGTGCCTTCAGCATGGCATCCATTTATTGAAACATCTCAATTGGTATTCCATCAATTCCTGGAGACTTGTGTTACACCAGTTCCTTCAGTGCAGCTTCAACCTCTTCCTTCAATACCATTGGTTCTTAAGCCATCACCTGAAATAGATGAACATTGACCAATTCTTTTTGGCACAGTGACTCTGTATATTTCTTCCATCTTTTTTTGATGTTACCTGCATCATTCAATATTTTGTCCATAGAACCTTTCGATATCGCAACCTGAGGCTTGGATTTTTCCTTCAGTTCTTTCAGCTTGAGAAATGCCAAGTATGCTCTTCCCCTTTGGTTTTTTAATGCCAGGTCTTTGCACATTTCATCATAATAAGTGACTTTGTCTTCTTGAGCTGCTCTTTGAGATCTTCTGTTCATCTCTTTTATCTTTCATTTCTTCCATTTGCTTTAGCTACTCTCCATTAACAAGCAAGTTTCAGAGTCTCTCCTGACATTCATTTTGGTCTTTTCTTCCTTTCCCATCTTTTTAATGACTTTTGCTTTCTTCATGGATGATGTTCTTGATGTCATCCCATAATTCATGTGGTTTTCAGTCATTGGTGTTCAATGCATCAACTCTATTCTTCAGATGGTCTCTAAATTCAGATGGGATATAATTAAGGACATATTTTGACTCTCATTGACTTGTTTTAATTTTCTTCATCTTCAACTTGACCTTGCATATGAGCAGTTGGTGGTCTGTTCCACTGTCAGCTCCTGGCCTTGTTTTGACTAAAGAGTGAACTTCTCCATCACTTCTTTCCACATATGTAGTTGATCTGATTCCTGTGTATTCCATCTGGTGAGGTCCATGTGGATAGCCACCATTTATGTTGTTGAAAAAAAGTATTTGCAATGAATAAATCTTGCAAAATTCTGTCATGCAATCTCCAGTGTCATTTCTGTCACCAAATCCATATTTTCCAACAACTGGTGATTCTTCTTTGTTTCCAACTTTTGCATTCCAATCACCAGTAATTATCAATACATCTTGATTGCATATTTGGTCAATTTCAGATTGTAGAAGTGGTAAAAATCTTCACTTCCCTCCTCTTTGGCTTTGCTGGTTGGTGTGTACATTTGAATAATATTAACTGGTCTTCCTTTTAAACCAAAATCAAACTCAGTGCCATTGAGTCAGACCCGACTCATAGCGACCCCTCCTTGGGTTTCTAAGGCAGCATCTCTACAGAAGTAGATTGCCCAACCTTCCTTTGGAGGAGTGGCTAGTGGGTTTGGCCTTCTGGTTAGCAGTCAAATGCCTTAGGCACTATGACACCAGAGCTGCTGGTCTTCCTTTTAGGCATACAGATATTATCCTATCACTGACAGCACAGTACTTTAGGATAGATCTTGAAATATTCTTTGTGATGATGAATGCCATGCCATTCCTCTTCACTTTGTCACCCCCAGCATAGCAGATGATATGATTGTCTGGTTCAAAATGGCCAAAACCAGTCCATTTCAGCTCACTAATGCCTTGGGTATTGATCTTTATGTGTTTCATTTCATTTTTGACAACTTTGAATTTTCCTAGATTCATGTTTCATGCATTCCATGTTCCAATTATCAATAGATATTTTCAGCTCTTTCTTCTCATTTTGAGTCAAGGCACATCAGCAAATGGAGGTCCTGAAAGCTTTACTCTATCCACGTCGTTAAGGTTGACTCTACTTTGATGAGGCAGCTTTTCCCCACTCATATTTTGAGTGCCTTCCAACCTGAGGGGCTCATCTCATGGCTCTATATCAGACAATGTTTCAGGGCTATTCATAAAGTTCTCCAGTAATATATGAGACAGTGTTTTCCTGTTATTCATAAGGTTTTTGGCCAATGCTTTGATAAGTGGATGGTCCCTTCCTTCTTCCAAATCTGCCTTAGTCTGGAAGTTCTCCTGAAACCTGTCCACCATGGGTGAGCCTACTAATATTTGAAATACTGGTAGCATAGCCTCACAGCAACATGCAAGCCACCACAGTAAGATAAACTGACAGTCAAGTGGTGGATATGAAGGCATAGGGGCAGAAAAACTGACAACAATCCCAGAGAAATTGTGTGTTTAATTCAGAAAAATATTAGGTTAAGCCAAACCAAAAACCAAACACACTGCCTTCCAGTTGGAACCAACTCATAGTGACCACTCCTTGGCTTTCTGAGGTGGTTTGTTCTTGTTGTTAGGTGCTGTTGAGTCATTTCCGACTCATAGTGACCCCATGCACAGCAGAACAAAACACTGCCCGATCCTGCGCCAGCTCCATGATCCCTGCTATATTTGAGCCCATCATCGCAGCCACCATGTCAATCCATCTAGTTGAAGGCCTCCCCCTCTTCTGTCAACCCTCCACCCTACCAAGCATGACATCCTTCTCCAGGGAACAGTCCCTTCTGACAACATGACCAAAATAGGTGAGACCAAGTCTGGCCATTCTCGCTTCCAAGGAGCATTGCGGGTGCATTTCCTCCAGGACAGACCTGTGAGTTCTTTTAGCAGCCCATGGGACTTTCAGCATTCTTCGCCAGCACCATAACTCAAAAGCATCAACTCTTCTTCAGTCTTCCTTATTCTCTGAGGCGGTATCACTACAGAAGTACATTGCCCAATCTTCCTTCCGAGGAGTGGCTGGTGGGTTGGCTGGTGGGTTTGAACCACCAGCCTTCTGGTTAGCAGTCAAATACCTTAGGCACTACGCCTCCAGAGTAAATTTTGCACTAATAAATATATGACATAGGTTAATAGGTAAAACTTTCTGTAATGAACCTATCCAAAGAAAAGCACTCAATACTGTGAGTCAAAATTGATTCAATGTCAGTGGGTGGTGGTGGGTAAAGAATAGCACTTCAGAATTTAGCAATTGGTTATTCTATTGACCCTTTCACCACCAACAACAAAAATATGAAATTGGACATTTTTCTTCCATCTTATTCATTTTCACAATACTATAATTAACTTGAAAAATAAACTTCAACTTCTGTATCTTACCTTTTGCCTGCACACCTTATAGGCACAACATAATGATTCTGGTTACTAGCTCACTGTAGGCCAAGAATAAGAGAGTAAAAATACATTAGCATTTCCATTATCAATCAGAAAATTGCAAGTCAGCTCCTTGAATGACATGTTGCTCAGCACATTAAATCCATGAACTCAGCAAAAGAGTATAAATACTTTTACTCCTAAAATTATGGTTTAAGAGAGACACAGGCAGGGTAATGGGAGGCAAGGAGGATAATCAATTTAGACTGGTCTAGATGGAAGAATAATGGATTGTTACTTTTTTCCTTTATCTAGTATGGAAATTGAATGCCCATGCTACATGTTGATATCAAAGTGGTGTCAATGAGCAGCAAATAACAAAATAAACTTCTTAGCTTTTGGCTTAGTGTTTCCCCTTCACCATCTGCTAAGCACACGTTACCTTGTGAGATCGCCAATGGATGTTTACCAACTGCTATCACTAAATAGGATTAAGAACAAATTATTCTCCTTTCACTTGGGAACCAGAGGTCCTGCTTGAAGCCAGTGCCAAGACTGTGTGCCAGCCACTGTTAATTCCACAGATATATTATTAATCTTCTTCTAAATATTCCTTAAACCAAAAAAAAAAAAAAACCTCACTGCTGTTGAGTCAATTCCAACTCATAGCAACGCCTCCTTTGGTTTCTGAGGCAGTATCTTTATGGAAGTAGATTGCCCAGTCTTCCTTCTCGGGAGTAGCTGGTGGGTTTGAACAGCCAGCCTTCTGGTTAGCAGTCAAATGCCTTAGGCACTATGCCACCAGAGCTGACTGCCAATATTTTGACATCTTAATAATGTTTCCAGATGAATTTCCTCCATAGCACTAGCTTTCTCCACAAAATAATAATAATAATTTAAAAAATGATAATATTTTTTTTGGTTCACATTCCTTTTATAGTGTCTATAACAGAGGTAAGGAGTTCCTAGGTGGTGCAAAAGATTAATGGACTCACTGCTAACCAGAAGACTGGTGGTTAGAGTCTGCTAAATGTACCTCAGAAGAAAGGCCTGGTGATCTACTTCTGAAAAAGTAGTTACCGGAAATCCTATGGAGCACAGTTCCACTTTGACACACTAAGGGTGTCATGAGCCAGATCAGCTCTAGGGTAAATGGTTTAAGCAAACTAAGGGCCTGGGCTAAGTTCAGTCATGTGCCTTTGTTTGTCTATTGTCTCTACCTGCTTTCCCTACAAAGGCAGAGTTGAGTGGCTGCAGTGGAGACAAACTGTTTGGCCTGCAAAGCACAAAGTACTTTCTGGCCCTTTATTTACTTTTCTGATT
>NW_006921633.1:3169721-3190149 GCF_000298275.1 Orycteropus afer afer | reverse complement strand
ATATAGCAAGTAGAGATTGTTCTCACATGTACAACAATATTTTCACATCTAAATTTTTAAGTTTTAAAGAATAACAATATACTCATTAAATCCATGAACAATTTATAAAACCTCTACTATATATAAAACTCTGTACTAAGACACAAAGCTATAAAAGACCTGGGCCCTGCTGTGAGGGAGCTTGAAATCTACTAGGGATGTTGAGATACACAATCAAAACAAAAACAAATCCATTGTCATTGAGTTGATTCCCACTTATCATGGCCATCCCATATGTTGCATAGTGAACTACTCCATAGGGCTTTCTTGGCTATACTCTTTATAGAAGATTGTCAGGCCTTTCTTCCAAGGTGCCCCTGGGTGTGTTCGAACCATCAAACTTTGGTTAGTGCCAATTACAAACCATTTGCATCAATCCTAGATATGCAATAAAATTCTACTTTACATGCAGTTTTGTATTTAAACATATTGCTGAACTTAAGTGGAAAGAATAGTTTCATGCTTGATTTAGGAAACTGACTGAACACTATGATAAAGGCCAAGTGCATGTCCCCCGTAACAAACCCTTTTTTTCCTTCTCATATGCCATAGTGATTAAAATTCCACTATATTTTACAAATCATTTATTTTATGCTAGGCATTTCACCAGTTTCTCTCCAATACCAGTGGGTCATTATTAGATTTTTCTAGGCATATTTAAGGAGCTCTGGTGTGTAGTACCTAAGGCATTTGACTGCTAACTAGAAGGGGGGGGTGTGGTTCAAACCCAAGAGCCACTCCTTAGAATGAAGATTGGGCAATCTACTTCCGTAGAGATACTGCCTCAGAAACCCAAGGAGGGGTCTCTATGATCTTGATGGCAGTGAGTTTGGTTTTTGGAAGCATATTTAAATTCTGGCACTTTAAATATAAGGATCACAAATAAGTTATTTCAAGAGAAAAATTTCATTTTTTCTCATAATCTCATTTAAGATGAAATTGACCACAGATGCTTTAACACTGTATCATATTAATTATTTATCAGATCACGTTCCACTATGAGAAATAGGACCCCAGCTCCATGCAGGTACTGGGAACTTGGTACGAAGGATCATTGATGGAGTCTATGTATACCAAAACCAAAAAAACCAAACTCTCTGCCATCGAGGCATTCCAACTCATAGTAACCCCCATTGGGTTTCCAAAGCAGTAAATCTTTATGGAAATAGATTACCCCATCTTCCTTCTGCACAGTGGCTGGTAGGTTTGAACCCCCAACCTTCTGGTAAACAGTCAAATGCCTTAGGCACTGAGCCACCAGACTCCTTTTATGTGCACTAGAGGGAAAGGGAATCCCACAAGACAAGTCCAAATGTCTCACAATCTGTGATGTTGGGTGTGCTTAAGGAGTTAATGTTACCAAGAAAATCAAGAGTCAGAAACAGAGAGAAAAGTGGTCTTCTCAGTTACCCCAACACCCCTAAAAATCAATCACAGTCAATAGCTATATTGAAGTGGGATGATAAATGAAAAGAGAAAAAAGAGAGATTTCTCATAAAGACTGTGTTACTGATGACTGGCTATAGGGAGGTTAATATCTTCAACAGGAATAAGCATTTACAAACTCACAAATTAAGGCTCTATTTCATTCTGATGCAAAAAATAACTGTTGGTTAACTTGAGATTTTTATATATTGGCCATAGGCAAAGCCACATGAAATTAGTGACTAAGCCTGAAGCAAAATGCAAGGTAGTGAAATTATTATATACTTGCAGGGAATTCAAATGCATTATTATTCAGTAATAGGCATTAAAAACTACAATAAAGCAGAAGACTTTACTGGACCCATGCCAACTGAGAATGAGTTTAAATATGACTTGAATTAACGGCTGTGTTAATTTGCCTCTGCAGCTACAGGATTACTCCAAACCTTAGTAATACATGCTTTACTTACTTTCTATCCATTATGTAGTATTTATGCATATTTGACCTAATATATACTATAACATGTAGGCATCTTGCTGGAATTTTTTCTTCTTTTTGTACATGTGTGCATATGTGTGTGTGTCTGCATGTTTAGATTCATGAAATTTCATCACATATAAGGAATCCTGGTGGCACAATTGTTAAGTCCTCAGCTGCTAACTGAAAGGTTGGTGGTTCAAACCTACCAGACACTTCATGAGATAAAGATGTGGCAGTCTGTTCCCATAAAGATTTATAGCTTGGAAACCTTATGGGGAAGTTCTACTCTGTCCTATGTTGTTGTTGTTATTTGCCGTCGAGTCGGCCCCGACTCATAGCGACCCCTCCTTGGGTTTCCGAGGCAGTTATCACTACGGAAGTAGGATTGCCCAACCTTCCTTCCGAGGAGTGGCTGGTGGGTTTGAACCACCAGCCTCCTGGTTAGCAGTCAAGTGCCTTAGGCACTATGCTACCAGAGCTCCTAACTGTCCTATAGGGTTGCTAAAAATCACAGGCAACACAACAGCAATGGGTTTGAACTTTTTGTTTTTGTTTTTATGGATTCATGTAGGTTCCTGGGTGGCGAAAAGTGTATGCATTCAACTAATTAACCTAGAGGTTGGCAATTTGAACTTACCCAGTGATGTCATGGAAGAAAGGCCTGGCAATTTGCTTCCATAAAGATTACAGCCAAGAAAACCCCATGAAACAGTTCTACTCTGTAACACTATGAGGTTGCCATGACTGACTTGATGTTAATGGGGTTTTTTGGTTTATGGATTTGTATAGCCAACACCAAAATTTAGGTGCAGAACTGTTGCATCACCACAAAAAAATTTCCTATGTACCCTTTATAGTCACATGCTCCTCCCACTCACCCACCTTTTCCTAACCCCTAGGACCATTGATCTGATCTCTATCTCTATAATTTTATCATTTTGAGAATGTTGCTTAAGTTCTTTCTATATAAAATAGAAGCCTATTGTTGTTAGCTGCTATCAAGTCAGCCTCTGACACTTGGCAATCTGTCAGTGGACTGGACCATTGTGATCCATAGGATTTACACTGGTTACTTTTCAGAAATAGAGCATGAGGTCTTTCTTTCTTAGAACCACATGGGATGTATCTTTTTTAAAAATTCATCTATTCTTTCTAAGTGCATTTATGGCTCATATACACACACTCATATGCATGCATTTATTTAATATAAACTTGCCTCAAATTTTGTATGAGTGTTTTTAAGTTAAGTTTTTCCCAACCTACAAGCAGAGACATCAGAGAGAGCCTTGGGGATATATTTACCACAACACAATCGAAGGATGTATCATTCCCGAACTATAGCACATATCTGTGCATTTAAAATGACTCAATAGCTCTTAGCACTGCATCCTGCCATGAGGCTCAGAATTGCCCAACATTAAAGGATTTAGAGCAAATCTCTATAGCCTAGAACTCTGTCTGTGAGAGGTATTGTTATAGTGAAGGCACTCAAGAAGAAAAGCAGCTAGAACCAGATCCAATGTTCATCCTGCCTTCACGCTGGTCTCTTTAGCAACAGAGAAGCCCCATAAGTGATTTTGCTGAACAAGGTGAAGATAAAGTGTTAATGACTTCTAACCAAGCCATATGGTAACCTGTTTTTATAAAAATCTGAAGGAAGAGGTTCTCAGGCGGGCTAATGAACACACACATTTAAAAATGACTCTTCATTTAATTAACAGCACACTACACAGTCACTCTAGTTAAAACTCCTGGCCAGACTGAGGGCTATTAAGTCCACGTCTTTCACAGGCATTAAAAAGTTTGCTGACTATCGACAAGGCTACCAGAAGGGAAAATTCATTTTATTTTGTGCAAAAAAGAGGCAGTGGACTGGAAGTCAAACTACCCAAAAGATCAGGGTGAGAAACAGAGTGAGGAAGAATGGAACCAGAATGGCAAAAAGCTGATCTATGGTTGCAAGCAATTTCCACAGATGGTCTAGTAAGGGAGAAGATAAAAAGTGCTGGCCTCAAAAGGAATGTCTTTAGAAAAGCTAAGCTTTACAATGGGAGCAGTGGTGGTTCATATAAAATTCTCCCCTTCCATGTCAGAGACCTGGGTTCCATACCCAATCAACACACCTCAAATGCAGCCACCACCTGTCTGTCAATGGAGGATTGCATGTTGCTATGATGCTGAATAGGTTGCAGTGGAAATTATAGACTACAACAGAATAGGGAGTAAGGCCTGGTGATCTACTTGCAGAAAATAAGCCAATGAAAATCCCATGGATTACAATGGTCTTAACTCTTTATCCACAGAATCACCATAAGTTGGGGTCCGAATTGATGGCAGCTAACAATAGCAAAATAGAGACAATACCTACTTCACAGAACTGCTTGACAATTCAAGATGGCCTAGCACCTAATAAGTGCTCAATAAATATTTCCACAAAATCTCCCTTGATGGCCTGTGTCAAACACTAAAGAAACCTAATAATGAAATTTGTTTCCTTTGAGTAAGGCTTTGGGTCTCTATGAGTGCTCTGAGGAAAAACAAAACAAAACAAAAACCAGGCAGTGTATATTATATGCAAACAATGTTCCTGAAAACTTCTACCAAATTTGAAGATGAAAAGTGGCACAATAGACTTACATGCTCTAAGAGAAGTGTCATTCTCAGAGAGCTAAAACATTATAAAATAAATTTCCTCGTATGCTGCTGTGTTGTTAGTTGTTGTCAAGTGATCTCCAACTCATAGCAAACCCAAGTACAAAAAAACAAAATATTACCTGGTCTTGTGTCATCTCCACAGTCTTTGGTACGCTTGAGTCCATAGCAGCCACTGTGTATTTTGAGCACCTTCTAGCCTAGGG
Source organism: Orycteropus afer afer (assembly GCF_000298275.1). NCBI lineage: Eukaryota > Metazoa > Chordata > Mammalia > Tubulidentata > Orycteropodidae > Orycteropus > Orycteropus afer. The sequence continues at coordinate 3,185,346 of NW_006921633.1, read as the reverse complement.
AGCTCATTTTCCAGAACTATATTGGACAAGACTTTGTTGTGATCCATAGGGTTTTCATTGACTAAGTTTTAGAAGTAGATTTCCAGGCCTTTCTTCCTAGTCTGTCCTAATCTGGAAGCTCTCCTGAAACTTTTCCCCACAGGTGATTTTGCTGGTATTTGAAATCCTGGTGGCATACATTTCAGCATCATAGCAACACCTAAGCCACCACAACACAACAAACTGACAGATGGCCTGTGGTTCCTCTTATATACCTGGTCTTTGATGATATTTTTCCCGTATTTTGCACATTCTCTTTAAGTTTATAGGATTAAAGCCCAACAAGTCATTGAACGGGGCTAACAAAGACAGCATTGAACAATTTCAAATTTTTAAGAGACTTATACTTAAAACACTGATGCCAGCACTTTCATTTTTCTCCATTTTTTATTTCACATGTCTCCATTCAATTTTTATAATATTTTAAATAGAAAAAGTAAATGTTAGACAAGATTCAAACATTGCCAAATATTGCTCTGGGAAAAAGTAGCAATGCTCCCAGGTCTAAACTTTGACTGGTAGGCAGCCCTACCATACATCAGCTTGCCTGTTCATTAACTATTACATTAAAGTCTTCATTCTGCATGAAAATGGCCACTCATGCATATTGATGTTTAGTATATGAGGGAGCATAGGAGAGTGACATATTTCATTAATCCACCCCACCAAATAGTACCTTTTAGGATTGAAATTTGCTAGGTCACAAAAGCAAATGCCTAAAGGGACTAGATAGGAATCCAGATAATAAAGGAGATAGATGTAAGGCTTTAGGGATGGATGGGGATGGTGAAGTGGAGCAGCACATACCTGACTGAAAAGGACAATTACCACTCAGCCGACAGCTGCCATTAGGAAAGGTGGGCCAATGACACGCATCATCTTCTGGCCTTTATGTGAGATTTCCTGGTTTTTAAAACTTGGTAACTATTAATTTAAAAAAATGTAAACACTGTGAAGGCCAAAGAAAATACTTCTGAGGCTACACCTAGCCTACAGACCACCAATCTACAATCTCTGGGTAAAAGGTCATCTGTGGGCAAATTTCAATTAGCTGTAAAGAAAGAAAGGAATCCCTGTGTGTTACAAATAGTTAATGTGTTCAGCTACTAACAGAAAGGTTGGAGGTTGGAGTCCACCCAGAGGCACCTTGGAAGAAAGGCCTGGTGATTTACTTCTGAAAAATCTGCCATTGAAAACCTTATGGAGTACAGTTCTACTCTGATACACACGGGGTGGGGTGGTGTAGTGAGTTGCATGGTATGGCTTTTCTAGTCATTTGTAACTCCTACCAGATTACTGGGTGGGACCATCCAAATATATGTCAACTTGGTTAGGCATCTGGTAGTAGTTATTTCTTATAATGAGCCTGGAAATTAACTCCGTGGTAGAACTTGCTGGGAGCAACTGAGTAGCTGCTTTTAAATACCTGATTGTTAAAGTCATCCACCTTGGGTATTTCTGTTGGAGCAGCATGAGGTAATCTAGGAAAGTTCCCTCTCTTTCAGGTGTGTAGAACTCTGATGTTGGAATTGGTTGTTTTACCATTCTGCCAGGCTTAAAATGAGTCCTCCTAGAGGCAGAGGGGTAATCTCACTGCCAGCTGAGATAGACGCCCAGCTGAGAGATGGTGGCAGTGGAACCAAGAGGCACAGGACAGAGTGACAGGCTTACCTGGCCCACAGAGGCAGAAGTCAGGCTGAAAGGCCAACAGCCAGAGAGGCGTGTCTAAGGGCACAACAGAAGGGAGATTGTCTTGATCAAGGAACTGTATCCTGAGCACGTTCCTGAACTTGAATTGTAGTCTATTGCTTCCCTAATAAACCCCGTAATCTGTGTTTTGTGTGACCACTGCAGCAAATTGTCAAACCCAGCAGAGAAGTGTGGGTACCGCAGGAAGGTCGGTTGGTGTCAAAGTTGGTAAGAGGGCTGGAGGATGGTGGCTTCATAAGATCAGGCCATGGGCTGCTGATAGTGATTCTATCTCCCTCTTGTGAAGTTGGGAGTTCTGGTAGTATAGTGGCTAAGGCACTTGACTGCTAACCAGAAGGCTGGCAGTTCAAACCCACCAGCCACTCCTCAGAAGGAAGGTTGGGCAATCCTACTTCCGTAGTGATACTGCCTCGGAAGCCCAAGGAGGGGTCGCTATGAGTCGGAGCCGACTCGACGGCAAATAACAACAACAACAACTTGTGAAGTTAGAGGAGGTCAGAAGATGCTGCCTACTTGCCCTTTAGCAGGTAGCATGAATCAGAATTGACTCTATAGCAACTGGTAAAGTTAAGAATAGGAAAAGCTGGACATACAGGAGTGCATAACTAAGGAGGGTACGGGGGGTTACTGGGAATGGAGAGCAGGAGAGTAGGTTAAGTTTGGGAATGGTAATTGGGGAATGAAAAACAAATGCACGTGAAATGTTGAATGTAAAACAATTCTGCTCTGTAAATTTGCATCTAAAGCACAATTTAAATAAATAAATAGGGCCTAGGGAGTAAGGAAGTTTGGGCAATCCTACTTCCATAGTGATACTGCCTCGGAAACCCAAGGAGGGGTCGCTATGAGTTGGGGCCGACTCGACGGCACATAACAACAACAACAACAGGGAGTGAGAGCCTGGGTAGCCAGAGGGGTGGTACACCAGGCCCTCCTGACTCAGAGCATCTCTACAAAGGGGCAGGTGAGAGGGAAGAACTAGAAGGTGAAAAGGCAAATAAGAGGCTTTGCCTTCTTCATACAGCTGGTGGGTGGAGAAAGAAAAAAAACAGATGGAAAAGGCTAGAGTCTTCTGTGGCCATGTTCAGTACTGTGAGGAGCACATCATGCGAGTAATATTAAGCCTTCATTTTACCACTTTTGGGTGGTGAGTGGTGACAATCATGGCCACAGCAGCCAATATTTCTAGACATCACTGTGGCTGATGTTGTGCTGTGTGGTTTATAAAGATTATCACACATTTAGTCCTGAATTGTAACCCTACTTCATAGACAAGGAAAATAATTCCAAACTAAAAACTCATTGCCATTTAGTCGAATCTGACTCATAGCTACCCCTCCTTGGGTTTCTGAGGTAGTATCTCTATGGAAGTAGATTGCCCAGTCTTCCTTCCGAGGACGGAAGGTGATTAGAAACATTAAATATCTTGCTGAAAGTCATAGAACTCACTGGAGGCAGAGAAAGCATTGGATTGGGGACTGATTCCAGTAGGCGAATTCTTAACCAGAATCCAGGGTTGTCTGTCTTGCTGGGGTAAAAATGAGGCCACCTGACTGAAGAATAAAGTGCTTCTGAAATATTGCAAGTGCACAACTCTCCAAACCAAACAACAAACCCACTGCCATCAAGTCGATTCCAACTTGTCTGATTTAAGCAACAGAGTAGAACTGTTTCACAAGGTTTCCAAGGCTATAAATCTTTAAGGAAGCAGACTACCATATCTTTCTCCTGCAGAGCTGCTGGTGGGCTCAAACTGCTGAATTTTTGGTTAGCAGCTGAGGGCTTTAACCACTGCACCACCACAGCTCTTCCCTCAACCCTTCAGGAGCATCAAAATCTAGTAAGAGCTAAGGAAGTACATGTTCTCCCTTTACTGCCAGTGGTGTTGTATGGGTGGCAAAAGGAGGCAGTGGCAAAGCCAGCATACCAATGGACCGGGTACCATTCACTTTTGCTGCCATTTCTGTGCTGTATAATGTTGGCCAAGTCACTGAAGCTCTCTCTGAAACTCTCCAGGATCCAGTTTCTGATCTGTACAGTGGGAAAAATCCTTCCTCACCTGATAAAGGAAGGAGACCCCAAGAGGATTTCTCAAACCTCCTCACAGTCTTTCTAAAAGGTTTTCCATACAATGCCAGCATTGCCCAATTGCTTCAGCGTCCTTACTGTTGTTACTTCTTAACAACCTGGAGAACTCACTGCAATGTGCAGACTCTGAGGTTCCCTAAGATCTTTGTTACATTCAAATTCAAGAGCCCATAACCCAGGTAGTAAACACCTCTGAATCTGAAGGTTTGGGGATTGCCTGTTTTTAACCAGAAGACTGTTAGAAAGTTTTGAAGAGATTATAAAATAGCAAAGTTCATGACCCCTGACTTAAAGATGATGGCTAATGATAAAGACATATGGGTTTGGTTTAAAAAGAAAGGTTTTTTGTTAGAACACTGACCAACATTGAAAATATCTGGCTACCCTTTCTTGAGGTAAGAGAATGAGATTCCCAGAGAAAAATCATTCTTAAATCCTAGCAACTAAAGATGTCAGTGATAACCCAGTATGATGCATAACTGAGTACAAACAGTCCTGGGTTATGAACATCCAATTTATGTAAAACTCTTGTCTATTAACCCCTGTAAAACCTTCCCTCACCCTCTTATCTCCCAGGAGCCACCCCAGAGGAAATGACATGTTGCTGTCTGGCTTATCACAGCTCCAGACACTCATTGGTTCACTGCACTGCAGCCACTTCCTCACTTCCTCTTCCAACTCCTCCCATTCTTCCTGCTCTGGTTCCTGCTCTTTGCAGCCACCACCTTGCCCCGGGGCAGCTTACCTAATAAACAAGGTAAGCACAGGCTTACTTGTGTTTATTTACTAATCTGTAGGAAACAGCTTCACATGGGTTTGATGTGGGGAAGCCGGTGTGAAACTGTTCACTACAGATTAGTAAGTAAGCACAAGCAAGCCCATGCATACCATGCTTACTGAGTACTCCATCCCTGTCAGGGATTGTAAATTTGAAGAGGCTTCGATTCTGTAGGAAGATGCTATGGGTTGGAGAAGAGACAGATGCCAACCATACTTAGAAGCACAATCTTTGATGCGAAAAAATGTGAAATTTTTCCTTGCAGATTAATATGTAAACACAGGTAAGCTTACCTTGCTTAATAAGGCATTGTCCAGGCTGTAGCCTCCCCCTCTGCACTAGAGGAACTTTTTAAAATCTCTGTCACCATCTCTTCCAGCCTCCCTCAGAAAAAAGCCCATCTGCCTACTCTCCCACAGGCCCATCTTCCCTGGCCATTCATTCCTCCAAGGTTTGGGAAGTTTATTATGTTCATCTTCCATCCTTTTCTCTTCCTCTTCCTTTTCACCCAGCCTCTCCTTCCTCCCCCTCCTCCCCAACTCCTGTCTTTCCCCAGGGTGGCTACTATTGCATAGCCGCTTCTGCTACTGCCTCTCCCACCCTGATCTTTGACTAGGAAGCCCCTAACCCTACACACCTACTCTGCTGGGTACTGGCCTTTGGCCCCACAGAGTTTTAGGCTCCCTCCCCAGCTGTACCACCCTGCCCCAGGCTGTGCCAACTTGTAGTGCCAGCTGGCTCACACTCCACCTTCCCAGGCTCAGCAACACACATCAAATTATTATTATTATTATTATTACTGTATTATCATGTTAAAGATGTTTTACTGTATCTGGAAATGTTTAATTAATTTTTTATGCACAGAAAGGTACACTATATACTATATACTAAGACAAATATTTGACTAACTGGCATTATAAACTGTACCTAATTGTTACAACTAACATACAAATTCGACTTAAAGACAGATTTAGAATGAAACTTGTTCATAATCCAGGGACTTTCTGTAACACTAAAAGTAGGAGAATTTTAATGAATGTATGTTGATTGTGACTAGGATGACTAACTTTATATTTAATTATTAATATACTATGTTGTATTTAGGAGCTCTGGTAGCATAGTGCTTAAGGCACTTGACTGCTAACCAGAAGGCTGGCAGTTCAAACGCACCAACCACTCCTCGGAAGGAAGGTTGGGCAATCCTACTTCTGTAGTGATACCGCCTCAGAAACCCAAGGAGGGGTTGCTATGAGTCAGGGCCGACTCAACGGCACATAACAACAACAAAGTTGTATTTAATCCTGATTTGAGTGAAAGATGTTGAGGGAAATTACATTAACAGATTCATTAGATGGTGAGCCTAGCCTTCTATGTGAACTGCTTTGTATTGGGGAAACCCCATCCTACAGCACCTTCTTTATATCAAACAAACAAACAAAACAATGTATTTGAGCCAATTCATACTCACAGCAACACCATATGTTACAAAATAGAACTGCTTTATAGGGTTTTATTGGTTATAATCTTTACAGAAGCAGATCACCAGGTCTTTCTTCCCTAGTACTGTCGGGCAGGTTTGAACTGCCAAACTTTAGGTTACCATCACAAGAGCAAACCACTTGTACCACCCAGGGACCTACCTTCTATCATATGATTGTAATTGTGCTTCTGAATTTAAGAATGCATTTCCTTCACCACCCCTCTCAGAAATTCTGAGACACTGATTCTGAGACAGCAGCAGCATTTTTTGAGAGCCAAATGCATTCGGTGCTGAATTATTATTATTATTTTTTAAGTATCTTCAAGGCACAGATCCTCCCCATGAGCAGGCAGCCCTGTGCCTGAACAATGTTGAGCCTCTCAGCTCTGCAATCCTCATGACCTCAGTATATCTCCACTTGAAGGATAACCTGAAAGCAGAGCAAATCCAGGTTCAAAACCGAACCTATTATTTGCCCAACCAACCCTATTTCCTTGCCTGTTATATTACTTACTGCCAGCACTATCCACACGGTAGCCCAATCTATAAACCTACAATGCATTTTCAATTTCTTCCTCTCTCCAGTCAATTCTAGATCAGAAAGTCCCACCTGCAGGGGCATTGACAATGAACTGACCTAGACAGAGAGCTGCAGAACTGAAGGAGAGTGTAAAGGACCAGTCACTCGACCCCATCTCCTAAACAGCCAACCTAGGGTAGTTGACTACACAGACCCGTAACCACAGGGAAAAGAGAGCATGTACTATGAGAAACCTGCCATTTTGAGTGAGGGTCTCTCTAGTTTCTTGGAGTTCTCAATACCGTACAAAGAGGCTGAATATAACCTTTTTGCCCATCTTCCAGGGAGCTCAAGCACACACTGTATAGCTTAGAGAGAATCAAACCACAGCCAGCAGCCTAAAAAAAAAAAAAAAACAGAAGAACAAGAAATGCTAAGCTGTTCTAATGGCAAAAAAGGACATTAACAAAGTATAAAAATAGCAAGGAGAATAACCGGCAGAACTTAATTCCTGTTCCAAACAGCATCTGAATATACGTGACAAAGCTCCCAGTGATTCATCCCCACAAGTCAAACTTAGGGCCAAATGGGCAAAAGAAAAAAAAAAAAAAGGCATTTGACAGAAAAGATGCTTGGAACACATTTAACTTTGCATAAGGAATGTATAATGTCCCAAGGATTTGACCTAAAGCATTAAGCCAGCCCATATGTTGTTCTAATCAATTAGACCTCGCTGCATCAGCACTTTTGCCTTGCAAACAACTAAAGCCATTGTGTTCCTTAATGAGAAGTAGAAAAATCATAGACTAGGTAATTTCCATTTGTTTTTATTCTACTTTTAGAAGAAAAAAGAGCAGAGAATAATTTTAAAGCAGATTTGAGGGTTTCTCCAAGTGAAAATTGTCAGTTGTCTTTAAATGACACCTGTGTGTGAAAGAGAGATGCCTAGATGTTATCAAGTATTTGTCTTAAGGATTTTTTACATTTTGAGATTTAATATGAGGATTTCTATATATGAGATAAGTCATTTAGAATTATCCAAATTTAAAAATTGTATCCTTCAACAATGTTCCAGTACTTAGATTTCTCAAAATTACAGAACTAAAATGTCACAGCTGGAACGAATTTAGAGATAATTTGTTCCTCCCTTTTCAACCTCCCTATGAAAATACAGCAACCTCTGTTGTAGGGTCTTTATTAATAATGATAATATTAATCTTTATTAATATTAATTATTGAACACATTCTATGTACCAGACACTACACATTATCTCATTTTCTCTTTATATACATTATCTCATTCACTCTTCACTGAGTCCTATGAGTAATTAACTACCTACACAGTTGCTAACCCTATTTCATATGTGATAAGACTGGGGCTGCCAGTTAGCAAGGATTCTATAGACTCCTTTTATAGCTGTAAGAATATAAGGACAAAGAAATAAAAGAACCAACACAAAACCTTCAGAAAATTGCCTTAGTCTTATACCTGAATGGAATAACAATTTTCATTTTTCACTTCTTAAGCCTTCAGAAAATATTTGCCCAAAGAACAAAAGCTCATATTAGAGTATTTTCCTAAAAAACTTTGTTATCATCCTGAGACTTATTTAGCATCTTCTTCATTTCTTAGGTCATGCCATTACTCATTTGACTCTCGGAATATAAAAATACAAAGTTGACTAATGTCTTAAGGGCCTACTGTGTGCCAACTATTATGCAAGATACCTTGTGAATTATTTAATTTTCATAACTTGACTATCAGATGGTTATTTTTCATCTACAGATAAAAACGCAGAGCAAAGAGATCAGGCAGCTTGAACTGGGATTTGGATCTAGGTCTTCTAATTCCTAGAGGAGAGGAAAACACTAGGACTCTAGTTAATTGGCATGCAGCTGTAGAAAACTATTTTGTGACAAAAGTACATTGAAACAAACAGCCAAGGGGTGGATAGTTTCTTGAAGTGTTTTAATTATTTATTCAATCCTTGGATCTGTATAGCAACACATGGAATGTTGTCCAGGTCCCTAGTTTCTTTTGAAAAATTCAGCATGGACCTGAAGAGAAGTGATTTAAGGGATCGTGGTTGGGAATCACTAAAGCTGGCAACTCAGTGCTCTTGCTTCCTGCAGTGTGGAGTCATCTCTTCCTCCTATTTCCATCCAGATCAGCATTCCCCAAAACCAAAACCAAACTCATTGTCATCAAGTCAAATCTGACTCACTGAGATCCCTTTTGTGTTTCCAGGGTGGTAAATCTTTATGGAAGTAGGTTGCCAAGTCTTCCTTCCCCAAAGTGGCTGGTGGTTTTGAACCGCCAACCTCTGGTTAGCAGTCAAATGCCTTAGGCACTATGCCACCAGAGATCAGCATTAGAACATATAAAAATGTCCGTCACATTTAAAACAAGAACAAAACAGTGGTGAAGTGCAGACATAACTCCAACAGGACACTCACAATTCCATTGATGGTTTTTAATTTGTGATTGTGCCCAATACCATTATCATGATCTTATAATTCAACCAATGGAGTCAATAATGTTAGATGGCCTACATTGTTGACATATTGCAACAACTGAATTCAGTGTTCTGATATTCCAATATCAGTAGCAGCAAATATTGAAGTTTGTGTAATATAAATGCATCCACTAGTATCTTCTCATTCTGAATCTCCCAGTTTTAAAAAGTGTCCCTGAATCCCAACTACCAGGTGAAACATACAGTGTAGATCAATAGATTTTTCAAGTGCAGTAATTGTTTCTCTCTGGGAGATTCCCATTAGTCCCAGAAGGAAGAATACTTTGATTGACCTTAAGGAACAGGCAGATGTGGATAAGCTGCGTGTGCTGCTGACCTTATCAGAAGAAAGACAGGCCTTGGAAATCACTGGGGAATACCCTGGGCATGTGCATGTTGGCTGTGGGAAAACAAATGGCTGGTCAAGTGTGTGCACTGGCTTTAAAAACCAATCCCACGCCTACCCCCCCACACACAAAAAAAAAAAACAGACCATGGGAAGGGAAAGAACAAAAAGGAGTGTGTGAATTAACAAACAATATCTCTAGGTTCAAAACATTCTCAGAAAATAGTAATATGGATAAAAACAAGCATATGTTGCCAGTATCTAGGATCTTTTGATCCACCAGTAAAAAGATTTTATCCATAAAGTCCTTCCTGGAAGGAGGGTCCAGTTGTTTAAGTTCCTGGGTAGTTAGCATATATTTACTCTCTTGCCTTAGAATAGCACATTTCCTACTCTTTTGGGGGACTTTATAGCCAAATAAGATGGCAGGAAGAGGGTGGAGAACCAACAGTTTATTTCTCCCAAATAGTTGCACCCAAAGGAACAGATTACAATAGAGAAAGAGAGAAGAAGGAAGGGAGGGAAGGAACAGAGAAGGAAAAATCTAGGGGACACTCTGCTCCACTGAAATGTTAACGCAGCACCACTGACTGAGGGCAGGTCTGGCCGAGGCAAATATAATTCCTTGTCCTCGGCCATGAACTGGAAAAGAAATTGAGCACATTGCTAGTATGAAAGAATCACAGGCATCCTGACATCCTTGTGATCTCAGCGTGTGATTGTGGGCAAAATACAGCATACAGCAATGAGCACTCAGGAGGCACATTTTATGATCTCAGGTTAAAATTATTCCAACATTCAGCAAAACGACTGCATTACTGAGCAAATGGAATGATACAGGGACAGAAAAATAAGTCCCGGCCCATGTCCCAGGCAAAGGCTTTAAAGAAACCTGGGGATACTGCGTAAGGTTCAAAACCAGGTGGAGCCTAAGGGGGAATAAAAATGTCAATGCTCATCTTTCAAAGTCCTCTGAAATCCTTTAAACGGCTGAAATCATTTTCCTTCATTCATTCATTGAACTCCCATTTATGGCAGGCCAGCTATGTGGCAGAAACAATTTGCACTCAGCTACTAACCAAAAAGTTCAGGGCTCAATCTTGGTGATCTATTACTGTATGATTAAGCCTAAAAAACACCAAACCCATTACTATCTAGTCGATTCTGACTCATGGAGACCCATGTATTACAGAGAAGAACAGTTTCATAGGATTTTCTTGGCTGTAATCTTTACAGAAGCAGTTGGCAATACCTTTTTTCAGTGGAGATGCTGGGTGGGTTCAAACCATCAATTTACAGGTTAGCAGCCTATTGCAAATCTCTTGCACCACTCAGGCTCTTCTATAAGATGATAACCATAGAAAACCCTAGGCAGCTTGGTTCTACTCTGACACACATGGGGTCACCACAAGTCAGAATCAGTGGCAACGGGCTTGGTTTTTTGGTTTACATTGACCCTAGCACTACGTTAAGTGCTGGACCACAGAGACAAAATATGATAAAGGCTCTGCCTTCCAAGAACTTACAGATGGGGCAGGTAGAGAAAATACATGGAATTAACCAGGAGAATCAAGAGGAGATGAAAGGGGTGGTCCTGACACTTTTGTGGAGCTGCAAAATGAATAAATAACAGTGTGGCTGAATCATGAGGTACAACATGAGTAGAGAGAAGGGCTGCACTGGGTAGGGGGGTGGATTAGATCAGGGTGGATCTCAGAAGCTAGAGAGCCAAATTTAGCACCAAGAAGCTAAATTTTATTAACCAACAAGTGTTTGTTAAAATGTTCTTTTGAACACCTTCAAGTAAATCATGCACCTTTCTCCAGCAAGCATAGGACACACTACTCCCTATTGCCTTACACTCAGCCTGATGAGCACATTTATGTTATCTGGCTGGCCATTGGTACTACTGACATTTGAGTTTATGATTCCTGAGTTAGGTCATGGCCAAAGAAGATACTCCAGTGATGGACTTTTGCAAACATGTGAGGGTGTTTTTGTTGTCACAATGATTGACAGGTGGTACTGGAAATCATTGACTCAGAACCAGGGATGCGCAACACTCTGCAAGGCACGGGGAAGCTCCTCACGAAGACATTTCCTCTCAAAACACCAGGAGCACAGACCTAGGCCATGTCATGCTACCAAATTTACACTGTATTATGATTTTTTTTTATTTTAAGAGCTTGTTTTACATTCAAAGTCACATGTACATTTAGTTTCATTCTCCATTCGCCATGTCCAACCCTAACGCAGTCTCGTCCCCTCCCTACCCTGCAACACTCCCCCTGTGCCCCTCATAATTATGCACTCCTTTTTGTCCTGCATTTCCTCAGTTTGAATGTTGGTGCTTTGGTGTCCCATGGTTTATTGCTTTAGAGGATATATTACCATTGAGTGTGTGGGTACGGCATCCTGGGTTGAGTGGTCTGCGTGTACATCTTGTTAACTATTGGGCTGAGAGCCCACCCCTGGGGGGGGGTGTTTTATTTCAGGTGCCGAATGTATTTCAGGGCCATAGTATTGAGAGTCTCACTAGATTTCATCTGACCAGTAATTCTGGTCATTATTGAGTTTTTGGATTTTGTTCCACATTTTCCCTCCCACTCTATACAGGATCTCCAGATTTGATCTTTTCCTGAGTGGTTGGCATTGGTAGCCGGGCACCATCCAGTTCTTCTGGTCTCAAGGGCCATTGTGTCCTAGGGTTAATTGCTTCTAAATGCCCTTTGTGTGTGTGTGTGTGCGCGCGCGCACGCACGCACATTCTTCACTTCTGATGCTGGGAGACCATTAACTGCATCCTAGATGGCTGCTTGGAAGCTTTTAAGACTCCAGTCACTACTCACCAATGTAGGATGTAGAGCAATGCTTTTATGTATTTTGTTGTGCCAGTTGAGTCTGGTGTACCCCAGTACTATGGTCCTGACGTAGTAGCTCTATTGGATCTCTCTCCCATAGTGTCAGGATGTCTATGAGGGATTACTCTGTGTCTGTCTTCTATTGTTTCTGTAAGGACTGCAGGTATTTTGTATCACTGGTATCTGTACAAGATTAGCCTCAGCTGCATCTATCTTTGGTCTAGAGTATACCTCTATTCACTTGTTAAAGTGTAAATTGTCAAATTTACACTTTAAACCTTAATATTTATGGTCTTGTTGTTAGGTGCCCTTGAGTCAGTTCCAATTCGTAGCCATCCTATGTACAACATAATGAAACCCTGCCAGGTCCTGTGCCACCCTCACAACCATTGTTATGTTAGAGCCCACTGTTGCAACCACTGTGTCAACCCATCTCATTGAGGGTCTTCCCCTCTGACCCTCTACTTTACAAAGTGTGACATTCTTCCAGGGAGTGGTCCCCTCCTGATAACATGTCCAAAGTACATGATACAAGTCTCACCATTCTCACTTCTAAGAAGCATTCTGACCTTACTCCTTCTGAGAAAGATTTGCTGGTTCTTCTGGCACTCTATGGTCTATTCAATATTCTTCACCAACATAATAATTCAAATGCGTGAATTCTTCTTCATTCTTCCTAATTCACTGTCCAACTTTCACATGCATATGAAGCAATTGAAAATACCATAGCTTGGATCAGCTGTAACATAGTTCTCAAAGTGACATCTTTACTCTTTAACAATGTAAAGAGGTCTTTTGCAGCAGATTTGTCCAATGCAATATATCATTTTTTTTTTAATTTATTTGCATTTGGGCGAAAGTTTATAGACAAAATTCATCTTCCATACAGCAGTTCATACACATTTTGTCTCATGACAATGGCTGCAATTTCCCACAATGTAAAAGCTCTCTTCCCACTTCTTCCCCATAGTTATCTCCTCCCTGTGTCCTTCCCTTTCATGCACTCCTAACCCCCGCCATCTCCCTATGCATACACTGCCCTTCTGTTCTCCCATGATCGATCTCTCCAAGGAGTGTATCTAACAGATGTAAATATTGAGACCATATGCCTGTCTTTTATTTGGCTGGAAGCCACAGGAGTTAGTTCAATTGCAGACGTGAAGGACAGCTAGGGTCCATGTAATTAGGGGTTTCACCAGGCTCTATCAGATCAGCAAACCTGGGCTCTCTCTTTTTTTTTTTTTTTGAATTTTGTTCCACAGTTCCGCATTGTTTTCCCACTCAATCCAGAATGTCCTACACGGAACCCCCTCTGAGTGGTTGACAGTGGTAGCCAGGCATCATCTAGTTCTTCTGGTTTCATGATCATATAGGCTGAGGCTCATAGGGTCTACCAATCCCTTGGATTAATTGTTTCCATGCATCTTTGGTTTTCTTCATTCTTCTTTGCTCTGGATGAGGACAGACCCATCATTGCATCTAGATGATCACTTGCAAGCTTTTAAGATCCCAGTCTCTACTCACCAAAATAGGATATGGAACAATATTTTTGTGTAGTATGTTTTACCAATTGAGCTTATTGTCCCCTAGGACCATGGTCCAGAGCCCACAGGTCCAACTACTTACTCTCATGGGGTAGCTGGGTGTAGCCAAGAAGTCACCACAACACCATCCTCTGTCAGGCTACCATATACCTGGACATTCCTACAGAACATACAAATATGCTTGTAGAAACATCATCTGCCAACCCTATACATGGTCAAGGGCACACTTCCCCCTGCATAGACATACCTGATTGTTAAGCCTGTCCACCCATCTAGCCACCTGTAGATCAAAGTTTACCATCACTGACAACACAGTGCTGTATATGCAAAAGGGTTCCTCTTTGTTGTCTTTATCTCCCACATACTTCTTTATGTCTTCCCCTTCCTCAATGTCACTGTGTTGATCACTCACATTTGGTGCATTGCCCTTCCCTTCACCCAAATCAATACTTGTCTTTACCTATCTAGCAGTGTTTCCTTCCCTGCCCTCCTCTCCCACCCTTGGTAACCAACAAAGAAAATTTCCTTCCATATATAAATCTTTCCTGGACTTTTCATAATAGTGGACTAAAACAATTATTTGTCCTTCTGTGATTGACTTATTTCATTCAGCATCCAAGTTCATCCATGTTATGCAGTGTTTTGACAATTCTACATTATTCTTTAGGGTAGCATAGAATTCCATTGTGTGTATGTACCATAGTTTAGTTATCCATACTTCCATTCCATCTGTTGGCTATTGTAAATAGTTCTGTGATGAACAGGGGTGTGCATATATCTCTTCTTGTTCTGGCTCTCACTTCTTCAGGATATATACCTAGTAATGGGATTGATGGATCAAATGATATTTCTAATTCCAATTTTTTAAGGAATCACCATACTGCTTTCCACAGTGGTTATATCATTTGTGGAGAGTTCCAATCTCTCCACATTCTCACCAGCATTTGTTATCTTCTGCCTTGTTGAACTTTGCTACTAGTTCTGGGGCAAGATGGTATCTCATTGCTGTTTTGATTTCCATCTCTCTAATGGCTAATGATCATGAACATTTCTTCATCTGTTTGTGATTCACCTGAATATCCTCTTTGGTGAAGTGTATATTCATATCTACTGACCATTTTTAAGTGGATTATTTGTCTTTTTGTTGTTGAGGTGTTGGATTTTTCTATAAATTCTAGAGATAAGTCTATTGTCACATATGTTATTGCCAAATATTTTTTCCCCAATTGGTAGGTTCTCTTTTGACTCTTTTGGAGAAGTCTTCGGAAGCACATAAAAATTTAATTTTTGGAAGGTCTCATCCATCTAGTTTCTCTTCTGCTGTTCGTGTATTTTGGGTTATGCTTGATAGCCTATTTATGCCATATATTGTTGTTGTTATGTGCCATCGAGTCGGCCCCAACTCATAGCGACCCCTCCTTTGGTCTCTGAGGCGATATCTCTACAGAAGTAGATTGCCCAACCTGCCTTCCGAGGAGTGGGTGGTAGGTTTGAACCGCCAGCCTTCTGGTTAGCAGTCAAGTGCCTTAGGCACTATGCTACCAGAGCTCCTCAAGTCATATATTAGGGCCCCTAAATTAGCCCCTAGTTTTTCCTTGAGGAACTTTATAGTTTTAGGTTTCACATTTAAGTCCTTTATCTATCTAGAGTTAGTTTTTGTGTATGGTGTGAGGTACAGATCTTGTTTCATTTTTCTGCAAATGGATATCTAGTTTTGCCAGCACCATTTATTAAACAAACATT
>NW_006921633.1:3159938-3169571 GCF_000298275.1 Orycteropus afer afer | reverse complement strand
AGGATTGCCCAACATTCCTTCCGAGGAGTGGCTGGTGGGTTTGAACCGCCAGTCTTCTGGTTAGCAGTCAAGTGCTTTAGCCACTATGCTACCAGAGCTCCTACTAGTGTGGCTATATGGTAGGTTTTAACATCCAAGAATATGAGACCTCCTATTTTTTCCTTCTTTTTCAATAGTGCTTTGCTTATCAGAGGTCTCTTTCCTTTCCATATAAAGTTAGTGATTGATTTTTCCACATTCTTAAAGAATGTTGGTGAGATTTGGATTGGAATTCCATTAAATGTATAGATTGCTTTGGGTAGAATTGACATTCTCACAATGTCACAATGTTCAATCTTCCTATTCATGAGCATGGTATGTTCTTCCATTTATGTAGATCTCTTATGGTTTCTTGAAGTAGTCTTTTGTAGTAAAGGTCTTTTGTGTCCCTGGTAAGATTTATTCCCAAATATTTTATTTTTTGGGTAACTATTGTAAACGGTGTTGATTTCCTTTTCATCAATCTCTTTGCTGGTATAGAGGAATTCAATTGATTTTTGGATGTTCATCTTGTATCCTGCCACTATGCTAAATTTCTCAATTAATTCCAGTAGTTTTTTTGTTGAGTCTCTTGGGCTTTCTAAGTATAGGATCATATCATCAGTCAGCAAATAGGGATAGTTTGATTTCTTCCTTACCAATTTGGATGATTTTGATTTCCTTTTCTTGCCTTATTGCCCTAGCTAGGACTTCTAATACCATGTTGAATAGAAGTGGTGACAGAGGGCATCCTTGTCTGGTTCCTGTTCACAAGGGGAATGGTGTCAGTCTCTCTCCATTGAGAATAATATTGGCTATTGGTTTTGCATATATGCCTTTTATTATGTTGACGAATGTCCCTTCTATTCCTATGTTGCTGAGAGCTTTTATCAGAAATGGGTGTTGGATTTTATCAAATGCCTTTTCTACATCAATTGATAGGATCATGAGGTTCTTTTCCTTTGTTTTATTCATGTGATGGGTGATGTTGATTGTTTTTCTAATGTTGAACCATCCTTGCATATCTGGTATGAACCCCAGTTGGTCATAATGTATTATTTTTTGGGTATGTTGTTGGAGTCTATTGGCTAGGATTTTATTGGAGATTTTTTGCATCTATATTCATGAGGGACATTAGTCTGTAGTTTTCCTTTTTAGTGATGTCTTTGCCTGGTTTTGGTATCAAAGTTCTGCTTGCTTCATAAAATGAATTTGGGAGTATTCCATCATTTTCTATGTTCTGGAATAGTTTTAGTAGTATTGGTGTCAATTCTTCTCTGAACTTTTGGTAGAATTCTCTGGTGAACCATCTGGGCCAGAGCTTTTTTATTGTTGTTGTTGGTAATTTTTTTATGACCTGTTCAATTTCTCCTTTTGTTATGGGTCTGTTCAACTTTTCCACCTCAGTCTGTGTTAGTTTAGGCTAAGTAGTATGTGTCTAGAAATCTGTACATTTCTTTTGAGATTTTCAAATTTGTTGGAGTATTGTTCTTCATAATATCTTGATATTATCTTTTTTATTTCAGTTGTTTCTGTTGTGATGTCACCCAATTCATTTCTTATTTGTGTTATTTGTATTCTCTCTCTCTCTCTTTTCCTTTGCCAGCGGTTTGTCAACTTTATTAATCTTTTCAGAAAACCAACTTCTACTCTTGTTGATTTTTTCTATTGCCTTTCTATTTTCTGTTTCATTTATTTCTGCTTGAATCTTTATTATTTCTTTTCTTCTGGTGACTTAAGGCTTTTCTTGCTGCTCTTTTTCTAATTGTTGGAGATATTGGGTTAAGGTGTTGATTTGGGCTCTTTCTTCTTTTTGGATGTGTGCATTTATTGCATTTATTTTATTGCTTTTGCTGTGTCCCAAAGATTTTGGTATGTTGTGTTTTCATTTTTTATTTCTTCTATTACTCAGTTGCTTTTAAGGAGGGGGTTATTCAGTTTTCATGTGTTTGCTCTTTTTCCATTGATCTTCCTATTGCTGATTTCTAATTTTATAGCATTGTGATCTGAGAAGATCCCTTACAGTATTTCATTGCTTTTAAATTTATTAAGGTTTGGTTTATGGTCTAACATATGGTCTATCCTGGAGAATGTTCCATGCGCACTGGAAAAGAATGTATATTGTGCTGTTGTTGAGTATAATGCTCTGTAGATGTCTATAAAGACAAGTTGGTGGGTTGTATTGTTTAGTTCTTCTGTGTTTTTGTTGAGTTTCTTTCCAGTTGTTCTTTCATTGAAAATCATGCATTAACATCTCCTACTATGACTGTGAAGTCATCTATTTGTCTTTTCAATTCTACTAAAGTCTGATTTATGTATTTTAGAGCTCTTTCATTGTGTGCATAGATATTTATTGTGGTTATGTCCTCTTGTCCAATTGACACTTTAATCATCATATAATGTCTTTCCTTGTCTCTTGTGGTGTTTGTCTTAAAGTCAATTTGATCAGAAATTAATATTGCTACTCCTACTCTTTTATGGTTCTCATTTGCTTGATATATCTTTTTCCAACCTTAGGATGTTAGTCTATTTTTGTCTTTGTCTCTAAAATGTGTCTCTTGATGGGTTATGTTTTCTTATCCAGTCTGCAACTCTCAGTCTCCAGTGGTGTATTTAATCCATTTACCTTCAGTGTAATTATTGACAAGTATAAATTTGTTGCTGCCATTTTGTTATGTGTTTTTAATGGTGTTGCTGATTTCTTTGATCCATAGAATTTTCTGTGCTGAGCTCATTTTGTCTATGAATTGTGTTATCATTTCCTTCATGGCTGTTGTATTTGCTAAATATTTGTGCTTGTCCTCTTTTTTTTATTGTGATGTGAAGGTTTATCATTTTTCTTTAAGGTTACCCTGTGATTTATAATTTTTTCCCCAAGTTTAGAACAGTCCCTTCTATCTTGCAATTGTCTTGACTTACTCACTATTTAGAAGTTCTGTAACTACACAGTGTTTTCCCTCTGTTTGTTTTGTAATAGTCCTCATTTGCCAATTGATGTCTTTGGTTCCCTGTTTACAATCTTATAAGCTTATTTTACTTTGGATACTTCCATAACTGGGTTGGTTTCTGGGTTATGTCATCATGTATGTTAATGGTTGGTTTTTGTTTGCTGTTACTGGTTCTCTGTCCAAAGGACTCCCTTTAGTATCTCTTGTAAGGGTGGTCTGGTTTTAACAAATTCCTTTAATTTCTGCTTATCGGGAAATGTCCTAATTTCACCATTGTATTTGAGGGACGATTTTGCCAGGTATATAAATCTTGGTTGGAAATTTTTCTCTTTCCAGCTTTTATATATACCACCCCATTGTCTTCTTACCTGCATGGTTCTGCTAAGAAATCAGAGCTTAGTCTTATTGGTTGCCCTTTGTAGGTAACTTTTCCTTTTTCCTGTGCTGCTTTCAGGATTCTTTCTTTGTTTTTGGTTTTGATGAGTTTGCTGATGATATGTCTTGGTGATTTTCTTTTGGGATCTATCCTGTTTGTGTTTTGTTGGACTTCTTGAATGGTTATATTCTCATCTTTCACTATATCAGGGAAATTCTCTTCCAACAAATCTTCAACCATTTTCTCTGTTGTTTTATTTGTCTCTTCCTGTTAGGAATCCTCATTACACAGTTTATTTAATCCTTTTGGTGGTAACCCACATGAATCTTATTTTGTTTTTATCTTTTTTCTTATTGACCCCTTTCCAAAAAAGTATTCAGGCATTTGTCTTCAATCTCATTAATTCTGTCTTCCATTGATTTGATTTTACTCCTTTACCCTTTCAATGTGCTATCTATTTCTGAAAATTTAGTATTAATCTTATGAATTTCTATCTGTAGATTTTGGATCATTTCCAATTTTTCATTTATTTTGTCATTTTGTTCTTGTATAGTCTTCTGGAATTTTTAGAGTTTTGTCTGTGTTTTCCTTAATCTTGTCAGTGTTTTCCTTGATCTGTCTCTCAGTCCATTGAAAGTACCTAAATACAACTGTTGTGAATTTCTCATTAGGGAGTTCCAATGCTGCTGCTTCTTCGGGGATGTGGATGTGTTCTGGGTCTGTACCCTGCTCTCTTGTTTCTACTGCTTTATCTTGCTTCTTTCTGTGGACTGTGATGTTCTGTTGTCTCCAAGACATTGTGACTTTGTTGTATTTATATTTAATTGGTGATTGTATGTTGGAATGATTCACCCAAGATTTTCATTTTCTTTTTTTTTTTTTTAATATATATCTGAATAAGCAGGGTACTGTGCTCCTTTATTCATTAGTTGGCAGCACTTATGCACTCACCACCTGTCTCCTGTGGGTGTGATAGAGAATGAGAGTGGTTGCACAGGTCTCTGTTAACTGTTTGTGAAGAGCAGTTAAGAGTGAGCCAGTCTCGTATTGGTTGTCATGTATCATTGGCCAGATGGTGCAGAAGCAAGTGGTGGCCCTCACTCAGTCAGTGGGGCTGCAGAATGTATGGGCATGATTGGGTCACATGGGCATGGTTGCTGTCTCCCACTCAGTTAAACAAAAACTACAATAAAAAAAAAAAAAAAAAGATTCTTAAGTCTTAACACCACTTGGAAATATCCAAAATGTCCATGCTGTCAGGACCGCTGACAGTCCACAGTTCTATTTGTCTCCTTATTCACTATTTTTCATGCAGGTTCTTCTACTAGTTGGAGTTTAGCCCATTTCTGTATCCTTTCTTTCACAGCTGAGGGTTCCAGGATTATCTTCTGTATCTGGTTTCTCTTTTCTTTGTTTAAAAGGGTCTGTGTAGTTTCTCTGCTTATTCTGTCATCTTACTGAAACTCTCCTTCATTTGATTTGTGATTGCTGCTTCCATGGGCATTGATTATGGATCCAAGGAAAATGAATCCTTATTGTTGTTAGATGTTATTGAGTCAGTTTTGCTCATAGACACCTAATGTACAACCAAACAAAACACTGTCTGGTCCTGCACCATCATCAGAATTGTTGTCATGTTTGAGACCATTGTCACAATCACTATACCAGTCCAGTCCATCTCTTTGAGGGTCTTCCCCTTTTTCAATGACACTTTACCTAGCATGATATTCTTCTCCAAAGACTTGTCACTTCTGGGAACATGACCAAATAATGAGAGACAAAGCCTGTCAGAATAAATGCTTGACAACATCAATATTTTCTCTTTAACATGATGTTACTTGCTGGTCCACTACTGAGGAATTTTTTCTTTAATATTTGTGGTCTTATTTATATTATAATACTGGCTCTACTTGAATCATTAATCTTTTTTTAAAATTACTCATAGAGGAACACACAGAGAGAGGAAAGAATTCTGAAGGATTCTTTATGTGTAATTGATGTTCAGATTTGGAGAAAAGTAAACATGTTTTGTTACATTTGAAAGGAGAACAGTATTTTCTTCCTGAAATAGTAGCAGTTTCTGGCTTCAAAATAAAGACTCTGTAAAAACAAGATGTTCCTTCCCATTGTGATTTCATACTAGCACCTAATCGGAGAAATCAGAGAAAGAGCTAACCAAAACCACTTTTATGAGGTTTAGCTTTTATATGGGAAATGTCTGCCATTGCTCTCTGTTTTATGGTAGTAAATGCTATAGAGGGGATTAGGAACTATTTATTGCACATCAGAGACTAGATTACAGAATAATGCAATGGAATCATTTCTGGTTGAACATTAATTACAGGGCATAGACTTCAATGGGGATGGTTCAGAGCCACGAAGGTTGACACTCATTATTTCTTTCTGTAGTATCTCCCCTGGTATAAACTCCAGGAAAAATAAATTATAATGGTAGTGCTCTTGGCGTCCTCAAAGAGTGTATAGAAAAGGACAGATGGTTTTCTTCCTGGGATTCAAAGGCAAGTAGCTGTTATTTCATGACTTTTCCGACTCAACAGAAAGTGATAAGAAAAGGCCTCCTTCCCAAAAATGATCCAAGGGGAAATGACTATTAGAAGCACACCCTTGTGGAAGTGCATGAAGACAGACAATATTTCTGTGATCAGATCATTATTCCAGTATTCAAGTTGTTTAAATAGAAAAATGATCAGAGATAGGTTTGCATGTATCATTAAGGAATATGGGGAAGGCAGTTAAGTTAAAAGAGTAGAAGGCTCCTATTGAGTTTTCTGATGAAAGTATAAAACCATGATTGCTACTTACTATCTCCCTGGTTCCCTTACTGTCAACTTTCTTGAAAAGTGAGCATGCTCCTGATGCTCCCACTCCCATATCCCCACTCTCATTAGCTTGGCTCCTACCACTGAGAGGATTCTTAAACCACTTTTACTAGGGAGCCAACCTGCAGCATAAAAGCCTTTCTCAATCTCACTTGTCGCTGCTGCGTTCTCTCAAAACCATTCACTTATGTATTGAGAAACTACGTACAGGCACTATAGTTGGAGCCAGTAAATGAAGCAGGGAACAATGGGCAAGACACCTGCTTCCATGGAATTTAGAGTCTCATGGGGTAATGAGGGTGGGTGAGGTGTAGATACATAGACAACAAGGAACCAAAAAATAAATAAACAGGATCATTCCAAATAGCAAGAAATATTAAGGAGAAAATCAAACAGGATATTAGACTAGTCAGTTACCAGGGAGGGGATCAGGAAAAACAAAGTAGCCTTTGTCTACTGGGTTCAGACCACCTGGGTTCATATCCTGGCCCTGCTGTTAACTAGCTATAATGCCTTAGGGGAATTATGTTACCTCCTTGTGTCTCAATTTTGTTGCCTATAATGTAAGCATAATACGTGTCTCATAGGGTTATTCTGAGAGTTAAATGAATTGATAAATGCTTTCTTTTAAGCACATAGAGTAGTGCTTGGCCATTAATGGAGAGCTCAGTAAGTGTTAGGGGCTGATTCACTGCTCCTTCTACTTTTCTTATGATTATTTCCATTGGTTGGTGAGAAAGGCCTCTCTAAGGAGGTGGCATTTGAGCTGAAACCTAAAGGATGAGTAGAAGCCAGCTGAGGAAAGATTTTAGGGAAGATTCCAGGCTAAGGGAACCACAAACATGAAACACAGTGGTGGGAAAGAGCGTGAGAAAATAGCTAGAAATAAAAGATAAGCAGCATGACTGGGGCATGGTAAGAGACAGGGAACATGACTAAAAGTGAAGTCAGTGGTGGCAGGGCCAAATCAAGTGGGGCCCTATAAAAATGTGGAATGCCTCAGCATTTTGTAAGTAACAGGATTTGCCCACCCATGTGGCTTTTGCAACCTATTATATCTGCAAAGGCAACCCAGCTCATACCATAATCACCCGCATTTGTGCAGAGCTCTGCATCTTACTAGGTCCCTAAGTGGCACAAACTCTTTGTGCTTGACTACTAATCTCAGGTTGGTGGTTCAAACCCTCCAGTGGTTCTGCAGGAGATGGATCTGGTGATCTGCTTCTGTAAAGTTTACAACCAAGAAAACCCTACAGAGCAGTTCTTTTCTGTAACACATGGAGTCACCATGAGTTGGAATTGACAGCAATAGGTTTGGTTTGGTTTTTGGGTCTATCTTACAGATAACTGGAAAACACTAGATGAGTGGTTAAGGGACCTTGATGTGCTCCTTATTGGTTAAGTGACAGGAGAAAAGTGACTTCATTCCTTATTATTTGTTTCACAGTCTGCAAAATAAAATAGATTGAATTACGTGATCTTTAAGATCCTTCGCAACTGTGTGATTCTGTAGCTCTATTCTTCTCACTTTTGCACTAGTTGTGAAAACAGATCTAGGCCAGTAGAACTACAGCATGCTAAATAAAAGTTTTATCCTTTCTTTCCTTGTCCTATATTGGTCTAATTAGAAAATAGTCATCTTCTCAAGCTACATTGCTACACAAAGGTGAAAATGACAACTAAAGCATGTCTGCTTTGTGAATCTGATTTTGCAAGAAAACCTGATCTTCTGGTGAAAGTGGAATCTGACTGGGAGGTTTTTCACTCCTTCCTGTGTGCAACTAACAGTGAACACCTTGTCATAAACATTTTTTAAAGGTTCTGAGATGGCAACAATTTTGCTAAGGAGATAGTCAAAAAGAACACTGCCCTGATAACTCCTGGGCTTCAAAACACTGCATAAGTCTGATCAATAATGAGACACATGAAAGGGATTGTGGGATAAAAGGCGGGTCCAATATGAAGTATTAAAAACTTGCCTAAGTCATTTTTTCCTGACACGTCTTGTGTGGTAGCAGATACTAGAGCTGTTAAGGGTAAATTCATACTTACATAACGTTCGATAAGTAAGGTTTGGACTATAAAACAAAATATTTTAGGTTGAAGAAGTCAACCATAAGAATAACGAGTTTTGCAAAAGCTAAGGTAAGAATATTTTTTCTCTATTTTCAATTATTGAGTTCACATTTTGCATGTTATTTTGAATTGTATTTGTTATTATTGCTTTTACACTTATCCCAATGCAAGGACTAAGTGTTCAAAAGGGCGCTAATTTATTTCTAAATTTATGTGTTTACATTTAAATATACTATAGAAATAGCACGGTTTATTTATATGCTGTTATCTATTACTTTTGTTCTATGAGTAAATTTAACTTTTCATACATGGAAGAGACAAGTTTCCTTTCTAAAATTTTCATTGTAAATTTTAATTTTCTTAAACAAAGGCATTTCCAGTCCTTATGGAAGATTTTATATTCCTGGCAAAAGTATCTTATCACTTAAACTACAATACATATTGATTATCTATTATCTGCTCATATTAAGAAGCTTCTATTGTGAGTTACTGTTTACTAAACAATCAATAAAATCTAAGTGAAACCAGAATAAGCTCAAACAAATAAGTAGGCTGAAATTCAGAGAAAATTGAAAGCACGTCCATTTTAGTAGGGCAGGCTTTTTGAGACCTTATTTCTGCCTAAAAGATCTAATTTATCTTTTTGAATGTCATCAAAATTAATAATGGATGGCATGTCTTATAGCTCCAATGATGCAGCAACTTGTCGATAATACAGAGAATTTAGAAACAAATTAATCAATTCATGATTTTTTAATTGGACAGTGGATGGTTAATTTTAAGTTATTAGATTATCCAATAATAAAATGCTGGAAAAGAGAGTTAATTAATACAGAAGTGGGTAGTTTCCCCCAATCTCTTCAATGAACAGCACAGTTTCTGTTCTTCACCTATAACAGGTGGCACTTTTCACTTTAAGCATTTTTTAGGTGAAGTAGGGAAGATAAGATGTATGGGATGGGGGTAAGGGTAGGCAGAAGAAAAAGGAAATATATACAGATGCACAAATATATATACATACATAGGTTGCTGTTGAGTTTATTCCAACTCACACTGACCCTATATGTGTCAGAATGAAGCTGTGCTCCATGAGGTTTTCAATGGCTGATTTTTTGTAAGTAGACAGCCAGGTCTTTTTTCTGAGGCATCCCTAGGTAGACTCAAACTTCTAACCTTTCAGTTAGCAGCCAAGCATCATGTTAACTGTTTGTACAGCACAGTTGTACAATTTTAATTTTCTTAAACAAAGGCATTTCTAGTCCTTATGGAAGATTTTATATTCCTGGCAAAGTATCTTATCACTTAAACTGCATTACACATTGATTATCTATTATCTGCTTTATACTATGTATACATAACTTTATACTATATATAT
>NW_006921633.1:3151492-3159548 GCF_000298275.1 Orycteropus afer afer | reverse complement strand
TATATATATATATATATATATATATACAGGAGCTCTGGTAGCATAGTGCCTAAGGCACTTGACTGCTAACCAGAAGGCTGGTGATTCAAACCCACTAGCCACTCCTTGGAAGGAAGACTAGACAATCTACTTCCGTAATGATACTGCCTCGGCAACCCAAGGAGGGGTTGCTATGAGTCGGGGCCAACTCGATGGCACATAACAACAACAACAACATGTATATATATACACACACACACATATACCTTTATGCTCTATGTATACCATTATGAGAAATGGATGTCTGAAATGGTTAGATGTATGTGTGGTTCACAAAGGCCACTCTCCCAGACACCCACAGTGAGTCTACTTTAGTCTGGGCAAATAGAAAGGAATGTAGTTTTCCTTTATTTCTTTATTCAGTGGGGAGGTAGAGTGGTTAAAAGATTTCTCCACCACTCAGTTTTGTACTTACTGGCAGGGAAGCACTGCTGCTCACATATTTGCATATTGATGTTCTATGATCTATTGAATGTCAGAGCTAGAAGGGACCTTAGTGATTATCTGGTCCACCTCACTCCCCTTCACGATTGAGGTACTGGAGGCTCAGGAATATTAAGAGACCTGTCCAAGGTCACTCAGCTAGTTAGAGACAGAGCCAGCCCTTCTTGGATTCCCAGGCCCGACAACCATGCCCCTCCAGCACATTCCTTTGATCTTCCTGCCCAAGAACACATCTTCTGACATTAACAATGGAAAAATTAATGAGCCTGCAAGTTAAAGATTCGTTTTAAACAAATTGGTTCATTATTATTTAATTGAGGAGCCTTTGGAGCAATAAAAGCTTTGCTTACCAAAACTGGATAAGCAGCTCATGAAACATTGAGCTCAAGAAATGCAAAAACTGTCACAAGTCAATACATGCTGCCTTCCCATTTGATAAATGCCACCCAATAGCTTCAAAAGTATCAGAAACTAATGGTGTCCCAGCACTCTGTAGGCATACATTAATGGGATCAGGAGCATAAAATATAAACAATAATGTACGTATTGATTGTTCCGGACACTTGAAGCCCAACAAACATTTGAAAGGTCAGTCATTTTACTTGGATCCAATTACAGATAAGTCATTTGCTTGAAGCTGGAAACTTGGCTCTCCATGTAAATTTATCTCATGACCTATAAACTTAATCATCCCATACCTCTATTAGCTTGCTCGGGTTGTCTGGTATGAGAAATGTACCAGAAGTGCTTAATCCCATAAAGCATTTACAAAGAAACGACAATGTGTGCATTGCCAGGAAGGATACTGTGCTGGCAGAAATGTAATGTATAGGTTAAAGACATATCATGAAACGGCATTTTACTCTGACAGAACATGTTTAAAGATTTTTATAAGTCATTTACTATACCAGGTAACAAATGGATATGTATTTTTTCAGGTTTTTCAAAATTATACTAGTTTATGAGGGAGCTCTGGTAGCAGAGTGCCTAAGGCACTTGACTGCTAACCAGAAGGCTGGCAGTTCAAACCCACCAGCCACTCCTCGGAAGCAAGGTTGGGCAATCCTACTTCCGTAGTGATACTGCCTCGGAAACCCAAAGAGGGGTCGCTATGAGTCGGGGCCGACTCAACGGCACATGACAACAACAACAACAACTAGTTTACGAATGCAATATCATATTATATTACTTTTACCTAAAACCTAACTTTGGTTTGACTATGTGTCATAATACGCATGTATCTTTGTGCAATTTTTTCTATGCTGAAGTTTTTGTTTTCTTTTTCTCCCCAAGTCCCTACAAAATAGAATTTAAAAGCTCCTGTGAGGGTGGTCTAGATGGCCTTGTAAAGGAGAAGTCCCTTTTCTGGCATTTTCACACATGAAGGCACCCCTCCTCAGGAGTCAGTCTTCTTCTACCTGGCAGTCTCTCCAGGTGCACCTACACATGGACAGATTGAACCCTGAGAGGAGACAATTCACCATCCCACAGACCCAGGCCTTTCCCTGAAGTAAAATGTCCCTCTTTGGAGTCAATATCCCACTTCTGACTTTGAAAAAGGATGAGAGGAACTTTGAACGTGTGATAAAAGAGATAGGCAATTTATGCCCTCTTTTTGAGAACCACCAAGTAGAGCTTTCTTTTCTTTTAATAATATTCTATTGCATTTTCAGTGAAAGTTTACACAGAAAATTAGACTGCTTTTGACAATTTCCACACTGATTGTTCAGTGACATTAGTTACACTGTCCTCGATGTGTGGACATTCTCTTTGTGTTGTAGTTGTTCCATTTCCAGCACTAGTTTCCTTGCCTCCTTCTCTTCTCATCTTTGCTTTAGAGCAGGCCTTTCTTCTGAGCTACTTCTGGAGGGACTCAAACCTCCAACCTTTTGGTTAACAGCTGAGCACATTAACCATTTACACTGCCCAGGGACTGCTCTGAGAACGGCTCCAAATTATCCTAAGCTTGGAGAGCTACCCGGTTTTCTGCTATATAGTATTATCACGGTAAGAACTGAATAAGACAGAGCAGGAGAGGCAAAGCAGAACTATGTTCTCTGTCAGGGGCGTGGTAAAAAAAAAAAAAAAGAAAAAGAAAAAACTTACTAGAATTTCTTCTCTCAGAAGGCATTCTTCTCTATGTAGATAATTGAAAATACACCTTCCTTTATATTGACAGTTTAAATCCTAAGCATTTCAATCACTTCCTCTGAGCTAAGGGAACTGGAGTTTCTTTTTCTGACTTGTGCAGTATGGATCTACCACACTAAACCCACCAAGGGCCTATAACAGCAAAAGTTAGCCATTTTGAAAGTCAAATTTCCATCCTCATAAATCAAACCAGCTTTATAAACACTTTTTAAACTTTAAATTATAAATTATTTTAATTAGCAATAGCCATTGTAAGCTCATATATTTGCAATTGATAGCAAAAGACTTTAATTCCAATAAAGAGTACAGCAGAACTAAAAAAACCCAAAGGAAAATAATGATGATTTGGTAGCCAAATGACCTGATTTTAATATTAAAGATACATTTTATAATTTTCTAAAAAAAGGAATTGACTATTTTAAACTATATATATAGAACCATAAATGGACCAAAAGAATGAATATATATCAGTTTAAACAAAGGCTAATCATTATACTTGGTCAAAAGGTATACAAATTTCAAAGGCAGGTCTATGGATTCCTACTTAAAACAGATTTTCTCTGAATGCAGTTACTAAGTATAAATTATATTCCATTAAATAAAGCAAATAAGGTTGCATTATTATTTTCCTGATATTCAGACTTTAAAAGGGCTCCCAAGTGCTGAATAGGTCAAAATCGTTTATCACAATTAAACTCAATTAGGTCAATAACATTAATATTGTGAGTAAAGAAAATTCAGGAACCTGATGGTCATTTTTTTAAAATAATTTAGTGATATTCAGAAATACAGAGCAGCCATGACTTCATTTTGTTGTAAAACCACTAGGATGAGGGAAGGTTCATGACAAGGAGGGGCAGCGGCTTCCATTGAAATGCTATCATTTAACAAATGAAAAATACATCTTTAACTGAGTTAACTTTTAACCACATAAGAACTGCTGGCTAAGCAACTCCTGAAAAAAAAATTTGTACTTCAGAAAATACTTTCTGAGCTTTACATTTTAAAGTGAGATTTTCATGATCAATAAGCAAGAAGAAAGAAAAACTTGTAATTTGAGACAAAAGAATGCTGCTGTTGTTATTGTTGATGTTGTTGTTATATGCTGTTGAGTCATCTCCGACTCATAGCAACCTTATGTCCAACAGAAAGAAATGCTTCCTGGTTCTGTGCCAAAAGTATACTACTTATAAAATTGTTGAAGAGCGTGTCTTCATTATGTCAAAAACTGTGCAAACATCCTAAAATGCAGTCTTATGACATTTAAGGGCAGACTCATTTGCACCATCAAGTTGAAGTAATTCTAGCAATTCTGCCAAAAAGATCTTGAGAGCAAAATTAAAAGCACATTTTATATTCTCCCTCAGAGGACTTCCGTGGAAGCTAGGTTAATCTTTCAAAGCCCAGGTCTAATGCACAGACATGCCACTTTTCCTCTGCTCCCAATCTAGAAATCTCTCCTTCTGGAAAATATCGCAACTCCCCAGGCAGCAGTTCCCCAAGGCTGATGGTTGTGAACCTCGAACTCCTGCTTGTGACATTTCAGCCATAGAAAAATGAAGCTAGGCTATTGATGTCACCTGAGTTTCAAAGGATTGCCCAGTGCCACAATACCCAAACTCAAAGGATTTCCTTTTGACATCAGGCCCACAGTGATATGAAAAGGGGAATGAGAGTCCCTACTGAGACTGTGAACATCCTCACATTTGTGAGGCCAACTGCCACACTCCCAGCTTTTCTTGTTCTCTGACAAGGCTTGTCCCAGCCCTCTCCTGGGATGCTTTTGACAGCAATTGCAAACAACAGAAACCAGCAGGAATGTGTAAGAACAGGTGTGGGAGCCTCCCGGGGCCTCCTTGATGCAGAGAGAGCCTCAGCAGAGCAGCACAGGGACATCCCACTTCGGAGATGCCCTCTTGCCCTCAGCCACTGCAGGGTCTTGCTGCTTTTGATGCAGCAGATGTTTCAAAGATTTGCAACAATGCATTCAGGCTTCTAAGTTGCTGTCAGCAAATTTTCACTGGTCAAGATTTAAGGAGACTTGGGTGGAATCACCGACAATATAAAACAAAGGATATAAACAGTCATTCTTGGACTTAAATTCAGCTCAGGGAAATGACAGTAATAAAAGGCTAGAGCTGATCTACATTACTGCATTGTTTCAGGTTAGTGCTTTCCACTTCCTGCCACATCTCAGGAAAGAATACCTTCCTTTGTTCAAGGGCTATTACTCCTTATTCCTTTCCTGGTATCAGAATTGTTCCATGGGGAGGGTGTTATTGTGGGGACAGTCACCTGTGTGAGATAAAGACCACTGGGACTCATACCGACTGCTATTGTCTCATGTCTCAAAGTGTGGTCTGTGGACCAGCAGCACTGGCATCACCTGGATATACCTTGTTAGAGATGCAAAATCTCAGGTTCAGCCCAGACCTAAGCTAATCCTAAACTAAAAGAGATTTTGCATTTTAACACAATCCCCAGATAATTCATGTTATTTCTGTGTGTTGTCGAGTCGATTCCAACTCATAGCAACCCCATATAACAGAGTAGAATTGCCCCATAGGGTTTCCTATGCTATAATCTTTATGGGAGCATATTGCCAGGTCTTTCTCTTGTGGAATATAGCTGGTGGGTTCGAACCACCAACCTTTCAGTAGCTGATCAAGTCTGCTTAGATGATTCATATGTGCATTCATATCTGAGATTACCATACTGCAGCTCCACAGAGCAGCTTCTTAGAGCAGCTTCAGAGACTAAAACAGTGCCTCCCACAACGAGTGATTACTCTGCATAAAGAGCACTCCTGTGCAATAGCTAAGTTGCAAACTGCCGGATTCTATGAGCAAGAATCAATGGACCTACATTACAGAATTGCATGTTTTCAGCTAAGGTCCAACAAGAAAACACTCTGCCTTATTTCAATTCTCATTCTGTAAACAACTGTCCTTTGCAGTCTCTTTAGTGCCATATTTTTCATACGTTCATGCTTTTTGGTGGTGATTTTGCTGCTTAAAAGGCCCCCAAATGTAGTGTTGATGTGTTTCCCTCAAAAAAGGTTGTGGTACACCTTATGGAGAAAATATGTGTGCTAGATAAGCTTCGTTCAGGCATGAGTTATAATGCTGTTAGTCGTAAGTTCAATGTTAATGAATCAACAATGCATTTTAAGTAAGGTGTCTTAAACAGAAACACATATAAAGCAAGATTATATGTATTGATTGGTTGACAAAAATTTTGTGACCAGAGGCTTGCAGGAAACTAACTCTGTATCTTCTTAGGAACGTGAATGGTTCAGAATTTGTTAATTCAGTGTTTGCAGTAACTTTATAGAACATAACTCCCCCAAAAAAGACCACACTCACTGCCATTGAGTCAATTCTGACTCATATCGACCTCCATTGGGTTTCCAAGGCAGTAAATCTTTACGGAAGTAGATTGCACCATCTTCCTTCTGCAGAGTGGCTGGTGGGTTTGCACTGCCAACCTTCTGGTTAGCAGTCAGATGCCTTAGGCACTATGCCACCAGAGGTCCTTTTATAGAACATAACTACCACAAATAATGAGAATTGGCTATAATACCTACAGGAAAAACTTGTAATTTGAGACATTAAATTTCTTATGGAAATTAAAAAAATATTGGATTAGTAACCTGTATAGTTCTATATAAAAGTCACAAAGAGAGAAATAAAACTTAAAAGGGGAAAAAAGTACACACTTTCCTATGAAGTTGGAAACAGAAACAGCCCCCTGAGCACTGTGGCCCTTGTAGACTGTCACCACATGCAGACACCTGCTGTAGAAGGCTACGGGCTCAAGCAGCATGCTCAGACACCCCTGAAGGAAAATCTTTACCTGGTGCACAGGCCACAAGCCATAGAAATTGGTGCTATATTTTAAAATAGGATAGTTCTACAAACAAGACCTGGCTTAGGAGTTCAGAGATGTGGGTTATATCACTTTTCAGCCTCAGTTGCCTCATTTGTACAATGAGGACATGTGTTAGTATTGTTGTCTGTCCAATGACCCCATTAGCTCCTCTCAGCAATGCTCCATCCTACTCATCCAACCCTTTTCCCACATTGCTGCCAAAGTGGTCATCTCAAAACCACATCTAATCATGTGGCCACACTACTACCCTCCTTAAAGCAATCCATTTGCTGCTTCCTGTGGCTCTTAGGATAAAGCCCAATCATCCCTAACCCAGCCCTCAGCATTCTATGAGGTCTGGCCCCTGTCTGTCACTCCTCACATTGTGGTTCCACACTGCCCTCAACCACTTTCTTCAGTTCCCAACACTGGCTGTGAGCCCTCTGCTTTTGTACACATTATACCCTCTGGTATATCCTTCTGCAGAAGGAAGATGGTGCAATCTACTGGCTGGTAGCTCTCTCTTCTGTCTCCTTTCCAGCACAACTCAGCTCAGTCACAGCTTCCTCAGGGAGCCTTGCACACCTGACTGATGGGAAAACCTCACCCTACAGTACCTACTCAGAGCTTCAGGTATCACTCCCTCATATGACTCAGAGTGGCTGCAGTTCTATATTTGCATGATTTTTTAATTAATGTCTCTGTATGTCCTGTTGTTCTCACCCTTTAATCCCCCACCTTCTAGAGTGTAGCCTTCACGAATGCAGGAACCTTTTTTCTTTTTGTTTTTGCTCACCCTGTTTCCTCAATTCCTAGTGTATGGCAGGACCTCAATAAGTCTTTGTTAAATGACTGAGTATTATTTCCCCTCTCAGTGATTACCACAGAGCTGAGCAACTAGCTGATGCTCAATAAATGCAATAGAATTGAATTGATCACAGACACAGCAATAAAACATGACATTTAGATTCCTTTCCTCAATATACCTATCATGCCAGATCAACTAAGAAAGTAAGAAAGACAAAGCAAAATAAAAGGATTTTGTAAACTCTAAATTACAAAGTAAATGTAAGGACCTGCCTTCACTCTTCTCTGGAAATAACTATGGTATAAATAAAACCCAGTGCCATCAAGTTGGTTCTGACACATGTAACCTATCGGACAAGGAGAACTGCACCATGGAGTTTCTAAGGAATCTTTACAGAAGCAGACTGCCACATCTTTCTCCCATGGAGCAGCCAGTGGGTTTGAACTGCTGTCCTTCAGGTTACTGGTTGAGTGCTTAACCACTGCACCACCAGGGATCCCTGAAATATAAATTCAGGCCTGTGCCCTGGTTGCATACTGAGTTGGAATTGACTAGATGGCACACAACAACACAAGTAACAGTTGTTACTGATAAAAGACAGGAGAAATTAAATTACAGAAACAGCTTCTCTGGAAGGATTTAAACCTAGTTGGGAGCTCTGGTAGTGTAGTGGCTAAGGCACTTGACTGCTAACCAGAAGACTGGTGATTCAAACCCACCAGCCACTCCTCAGAAGGAAGGTTG
>NW_006921633.1:3116789-3151392 GCF_000298275.1 Orycteropus afer afer | reverse complement strand
CCTACTTCCGTAGTGATACTGCCTCGGAAACCCAAGGAGGGGTCGCTATGAGTCAGGGCTGACTCGACAGCACATAACAACAACTAACAACAACAATCTCATTGAAAGAAGCATTTTTCACCCAGATTTGGACAAACTACAGAGTAGACGTGTCTGTGTCTCACTTTTGTCATATCTATAATGAAGGGCTGGATTAAATGAGCATTAACATACCCTCAACCCAGAGATTCTGGGATTTTGATAATTAAAAGCAAAACAGTGAGACTCAGGAAAGAGCCTGCAGATGCACTTTGAAACCTCTAAAAAACCAAAAAACCAAACTCATTGCCACTGAGTCGATTCTGACTCATGGCGACCCCCACTGGGTTTCCGAGGTGGTAAATCTTTACAGAAGTAGATTGCGCAGTCTTGTTTCTGCAGAGTGGCTGGTGGGTTTAAACCACCAACCTTCTGGTTAGCAGTCAGATGCCTTAGGCACTGTGTCACCAGAGGTCCATTTGAAACCTCTAAAGCAAGATGCAAAAGCAAGGTTACTGTATGGCTACTCGGACCAGCCTAAAGGTAAAGTTCTGAGGAAGCCCAAGTTTGTCTCTCCTGGCTCTACCCCTTCTTCCCCTGAAGTTGTCTCCCTTCTTGTTCTCCTCAGGTTCTCTTTGCTCTCAAAACAACTGTCAGCAAGATTAATTTAAGTCCATGCTCTCTTTTTCCCTGGGGCATTTCTCCTTGAGTGTTCTCTCTCAAGGAGATGAAAGTTGGTTCTTTCAGCAGGCGGAAACGATGTCAGGCACACTGGTAGAAGAGGTGTTTACTGAGCAGGGACCTGGTTCACCAGCAAAGGCACAGCCTTCCTCCGCCTCTGAATGAGATCAACCCTTCCTAGGATAAAGGTCAAGTGAAGAAAGCTCAGAGAAGCTCACAGCCCCCACCCAAATATTACACGTTCATTCAAATGCTATGTATATATTCGTGAAATATATATACAGCTGGAGTGTCTTATAAAACTGATACACAGACATCCAACCTTGTAATATTAGAAAAACCAACAAACCAAACCAGTTGCTGTGTGGAGCTGTTTCTGACTCACGGTGACCCCATGTGTGTCAGAGTGGAAGTGCAATCCACAGGATTTTCAATGGCTGATTTTTTTGGAAGTAGATTGCCAGGGCTTTATTCTGAGGCACTTCTGAGTGGGCCTGGTTAGTAGTCGAGAGCTTCACCATATGTACCACCCAAGGACTTTTCAATATTGTTGTTGTTGTTGTGTGCCATCGAGTCGATTGTGTTGTTGTTGTTGTTGTTACATGCCATCGAGTCAGCCCCGACTCATAGCGACCCCTCTTTGGGTTTCCGAGGTGGTATCACTACGGAAGTAGACTGCCCAACCTTCCTTCTGAGAGGAGTGGCTAGTGGGTTTGAACCCCAGCCTTCTGGTTAGCAGTCAAATGCCTTAGGTGCTACGCCACCAGGGCTCCTATCGAGTCAATTGTTGTTGTTGTTGTTGTTGTTATGTGCCGTCGAGTCAGCCCCGACTCATAGCGACCCCTCCTTGGGTTTCCGAGGCAGTATCACTATGGAAGTAGGATTGCCCAACCTTCCTTCCGAGGAGTGGCTGGTGGGTTTGAACCACCAGACTTCTGGTTAGCAGTCAAGTGCTTTAGCCACTATGCTACCAGAGCTCCTACCGAGTCAATTAGTAACTATTAATTATTTGTTAGTTTGGACATTGAAAAACTGAATCACCTCTTGGTCACTTTAAATAATTCAACTTTTGGGTGTGAAAAAATACTTAAAATATTTTGCTTAAGGAATTTCAAGAATTTATGAGGAAAGGCTTTAAAATCTCTGCAAAATTTAAGCACATGGTATATTCAGCAAAATGTGAAAAGTATACCCTTTTATGAATACAATCATTAATTTAAAATACTTCATCACAGAGTCTTCTTGACAAATAATTATCCATTAAACAATGAATAATTACTTATTATAGTTTCCCTCTTTTAGAGTAAGGATATATTGTATTCTTCTCATAACATATATCTTAAAAAATGTATTTTTTTAGCATTTTGGAGAATTAGAAGAAACAATGTCAGAACAAAGCACATTTTAGGGAGAATAACATAAATTCTGCTAAAAAAAGGCTTCATTTTCTTCAACTTTTAAATTCTAAATAATCACTTTATGATTCTGTGTTTATGAAAGCTTTTCTTACATTTTCAAATGAAATGGTGTGTTTGAAATGGTATTCCAAATTTAAAAATTTTAAATAGATACTTAAAGTTATTCACATGCAATATATTAAAATGTAACACAAAATAAATTTGTACTTCAAAAATTACGTATTTTTTTGGTAGCAATTAATGGAAGTGGAAGTAATGCCCTTTCAAGCTCCTTTATGTTATCAATTGATAATACTGTCTTCCACACAAGTGTGGCATAAGCTAATA
Organism: Orycteropus afer afer; assembly: GCF_000298275.1. Taxonomy (NCBI): domain Eukaryota; kingdom Metazoa; phylum Chordata; class Mammalia; order Tubulidentata; family Orycteropodidae; genus Orycteropus; species Orycteropus afer. Next base: position 3,148,948 of record NW_006921633.1, on the reverse strand, counting down.
TCACACTTGATTTAATTGATTTTATTATGATTAGGCTTGTAAATTTTTTAGGATTGTTATGCTAGAAAGAGAGTTATGAAGATTTATTTTTATAAAGCAAAAGTTTAACTCATTAAAATTTCTCTTTATTGGAAAGAAATAGATTTGTTGTTTTTCTACATGTTTAATTAAATTACATTAAGAAAAAAAATAAAGAATCCTCAGAGTTGGGAACTTTCCAAATCATTCATCATTTTTGCTAAAAAGAGTCTACAAATCTTACCAAATTACGTGCAATTTTCTTATTTTGTAGTATTAGTTGCTTAGAGTGTGATTATGGAATTTGCCAACCCACCCTTTCTCCTGTTGATAACCATTAAGAAAGGACACAGAATATCCAATTCCGCTCATTCAGATTTGGTAGATTCTGGAGTGAATTTGTAACCCCAACATTCCCCTTACAATGCACCCAAGTTTAACTGTAGTTAGCGATGGCTTTCGTTCAGTGTTCTTTTCAGCATCTTATTGGGAAGGCGTGGATAAGAAGGGAGTGAAGAAAGCTTTGACAGATGGTACTCAGCGTTGACTCCTGCTGAGCTCAGCAGGACCTGTGGTTTCCAAGGTTAGGGCTGTCAAAATGGCTCTGTCTATCAAGTGAATAACAAAGTGTAGACTGCCTGTCTGTTTCCTACACAAAACTTAGATTTCATGTGCCAGTATTGTCGGTCGTTCTGCTGATTTAATAACTTCTAAGGAGGAAAACTGGGGGTTCCGATGCAGTCTCACTATCTAAGAAACAACTTGGAAAGGGAATTCTCAAGGGCTGAAAGAGGTAGGCCAAGTTCTGATCTCTTTCTCTTTAGCTTCTCTCTCAGCTTTCACAACTTGAAAAGAATTCAAAAGCCACCAGAGGTTCACTTTTGGCAAAAAGCTAAATGCGAACCCTTTAAAATAATCTTAATGAGGTCTACTTCTCAAAAGGGAGAAATTCATATTAAGAATTCTTGGGGTGGTGGGTACTCATTCAACTTATTCAACTAAAAATATTGAGAATTGAAAGGGAAAGATTTCTATTCTGAAATACATTGATGCCATCAGATGTGTTTCTCTGGGCCTGGATTTCATCTTTTGTTGCTCTTAATATTAAAAGTTACCCCCCTCTTTTTATTTTTTTCACTTGTGTTTAGAGCCCTAAGATGGTCAGATAAAGTACCTGATGCTGAAAGATAGGAAACTGAATAATGCCATCGAAATTTGCCTTTTATCTTGCACTTTTAGAGCTACATTGCTTGGTAAGTCTGATGTTTTCCTTTATCCATATTTGGCGATTTCAGGATTGTTGTTGACCTCTAGAAATCTGAAGAAAAGGCCTGTTGTGGATTCGTAAACCCAGGCTTTTTATTAAGAAGATGCTGAAATCAGTATGTGAGTCCTACCTCTGAATAAGCTAATGATTATATTTTGATGTTCATTCCAATTTACATAAACAAACATTTAAAGTACAACTTGTGGTTGTTATTTCAAAACGACTAAGTAAAATGAAAATGTGGCTGGTGAATGGAATTAATGTCACTGAACATATAAAAAAAGGTTGAAACGGCAAATGTTTTGTTACATATATTTCAACACACACACCAAAAAATTTTAATTACAATATGGCATTTTCAAAATGAGAGAGTTGGACAAAGGTTAATCCTATCCTGTTACTAAACATTTTACTTGCTATTTATGGCAACATAATAAAAGAGGTACATCTCCTGTCTCTCTTCTTTCCCCCTTGTCTTTTTTGTCACTGGCTTCAGTAGACACATTACCAGTGGAGTAATTATGCCCTACTAATATGTCTGAAAAGAAGACATTTTCTCTACAATCTATAGTTGAATGATATTCCTCTGCAAATATTTCTAGTTTATATGAATTCCATGATCATAAAGGGAATGTTATGTGGAAGGATGACTATTTTCATTATTCTCATCATATTTAATTACTCTCAAGATTTAAAAAAAAAAAAAAAATATCTACCTTGTAAAACTTTTATTTTAAAACTCTTAATCAACACTATTCTCTCTGAGACCTGAGGCCTTCATGCCATAGAAAATATTCCCAATAGAGAAATATTGAGTAGATGTTTACTGAATTGAAATAAAAGAGATACAACATTAGTATTAGGTTATTATAGGAAATTCTCAAATGCTCAGTTGGTACAAACCCTTCCCCACTTGTGCTTGGTTTTTATTCAGGAAATCTACTATGATTTTAATCTTATCTATAACAAGTATTGACAATAAAACAAATTTAGAAAAAAAAAAATTTTTAAAACCCAGATGCAGTTTTCTCCCTCTCTCTCTCTCTCTCTCTTTCTCTTTTTGCTGGATTCATTCAATAGGGCATTGTCTAAATTTCTAACAGCCTAAATGCCCTCCTACAAAGGAGATTTTGTTAATGGTGAACTTGCTGAATCAAATTTTTCATGTGTTTGCATTTTTTGAAGTCTCTGTGGGATTTCTTGTGTCTGGGGGGAAAGTGCCCTTCTGTAATTTCATCAGCTTCCATAAACTATAAGGCCCTGGATAGTAAGTCCATCTTTGGCAGGAAGCCAGCAGTACTAGACGAAGGAAATAACCAAAACAAATAAGATGCTTGAGAACTATAATCACACACTTAACCACCCACCTAATCATTCTGGCTCTAACCTGGAGCACTAATCCAGAGCTCTGGGACCAAGAAGTCAAACTGTCCAGAGTTAACTAATATAAATAATATCCTGTTGTTAGGTGCCATTAAGTCCATTTCCACTCCTAGCAACCATGTGACAGAGTAGAACTTTCACACAGAGTTTCCTAGGCTAAAATCTTTATGGTAGAAATTCCCCAGGTCTTTTCTCCCACAGAGCTGTCAGGTGGGTTCATACCACACATCTTTGGTTAGCAGTCGAGTACTTAACCATTGTGCCACCATCAAAAGCAGACCCATTGCTGTGAATTCAATTTTAACTCGGTGATCCTATAGGAACAGTGAAATTACTCCACAGGAAGTAATTTCTTTAAGGCTGTAAATCTTTAAGGAAGCAGACTGTCAGTCACATCTTTTCTCCAAGGAGAAAGGCTGGTGGGTTCCAACCACCCACCATTTGGTTTATAGCCTAGCACTTTAACCACTGCACCACCAAACCCAAACCAAACCCACTCACAGTGACCCTATAGGACAGAGTAGACCTGCCCCATAGGATTTCCAAGGCTGTAAATCTTTAAGGAAGCAGAATGCCACATCTTCCTCCCACAGTGCCTGGTAGGTTTAAACTGCCAATCTTTTATTTATCAGCCAAATGCTTTTAACCACGGCACCACCAGGGCTCCTTAAATAAGAGGACGAACGTGCTCCAATTACATGAAAAGCTTCAATTAATTTAAAATATAATTACTGCTTGCTGCAGAGTAAATGAAGACCACAGCACACCCTGGAGGCAGACAGAAATTTATAATAATAAAATAATTGCTAATGCTTATTAAGTGGTAACTATAAACCCAAGGAGGGGTCACTATGAGTCGCGGCCGACTCAACGGCACATAACAACAATATGCTAGGTACTTTATCAAACACTTAATGAGATATGCACTATTATTGCTCCCATTTCACAGAAGTGAAAACTGAAGCACAGAAAGGTTGGTTACTTAGTTCAGAGTCACTCAGCTAATAAATCACTGGGAAATGGGGCCAGAGTCTGTGCACTTGGAGGAGAAAAGAAATCATGGAATCCACATTCAAGGACCCAGGCCAAGTTCCCTTAGGGAAGAACTCCTTGGCAGCTGCACTCTTTTGTGCCAGGCAAAAGAGCACTCAACCAAAGGCCAGAAAAACAAGGTTTGTCACCAACTCTGCAGGACCCAGAACCACCCTCTCTGGGCTTCAGTGCTTTATCAATGAAAGCTGGCTGTTTTCCAACAATCCCTCACCCAAATAACATAATCCTATTTTTGGTTTTGGTTTTTATGACTTGGTTATTTCACCTGCTTGAAAGTAAGGAAGTAATTTTAAATTTTCACATGTATGCTTATGTCTCCAAATTTTAATAATAAATAGTTTTCTTATTCTCATTCTGCTACATTCAAATTGTTCCTTAATATATAAAATCACGTATTCTCCATATAAGCTAAAAAATAAGTATAAAACAACACGGTAAAATGACAGGAATGTATGAGGTAGAATGAGATTTCTTCTTTAGAGGGCTCGTAAGTGTGTACCCTAAGAAAAGCAATGTTGAGAGTTGTGCATAGTACTCATTTAACATTCACTAACATAATTAGGTCATATAATCCCCAGCACCCTGCCACTGAGGGAAGTTAAGAGGGGTGAGTCTGAATTAATCCACAGTCAAAATACATGACTTCATTGTGCCTCTAGAAACATGGATAGTAATTAAGTACCTTCATTATCATAAAAAGTTTTACTAGATCTTTGGTTCCATAGTTATGAGTTTATGTTATAGCTCTTCCTGCCTTCATTTCAGAACATAACCCTAACTCTTACTGCAGTGATTGAATTAGACACAAGGAAACAAAGGAAAGAGATTTGCTTGTTAAAGAAATAATAATAACAGAAAGAAAAAAAAAATAGCCTTTTAAAAATTCTAAGGTTCTGCACATCTGAATGCCATTGATCTAATTTTTAAATAGGTGCCTGTTTACAGACCCACAGAGAACACTTACCAGAAAAGGCTGTGCAAATCCAGCTCAGGAGAAACCCGAGTTGCACTGTTGTTTGACGTTTATTTGATCAAAGTGCGGATGTTTCAAAACAGAGTTCTTTCTAGTGTCTAATTCACTGATCAGGCCTACATTTTTTTTCAGTGATGTCTGCAGATCAAGTTCAGAGTTAACTTAAAAAAATGTTTCCATTTACTGCTAGCCAGCATTTACCTCAGGGTAGATTATTTTACTTTAATCCAAGTTATTACAGTGGATCCTCCACATTCCAATTCATGAATTTGCAGTTGGACAGACAGTAGTAACTACATTCAGCCTTCACCGGGACATAGATTTCTGTGATTAATGCTGCATTTTCCGGCTACACTTTTCAGAAGATGCAGATTTGGCAAATCAAACAGAAGAGGGCGCTATCCATCTGGAAATGAACTGATCCTTTCAAAATGTGTCAAATAAATAGAGAAAGAAATTCCAGTAGGATTAAGTCTTATCTTATTTGGTCTTATATTTTATAGCAACACTATAAATTATCTGGTGCATTAAAAGCAAGAAAGGCAAATACAGTAAGTCCCCAGCTCAGAATATCCCACTTACCAACAATTCTACTTGCCCTTTAATATTATGTAAATTTATCTTCACTTTGAAAGGACTGAACCAACCCCTACTCGCAACAAATTCTTCATCACAATCACCTTCACTTGCTGAATGTGCAAATCACTGAATGTTTAAATCACTGAAAAGCCTTTTCTTGCACTAAACCCCCCAAAATCAAACCCAATGCCTTGTGGTAGATTCCAACTCATAGCAACTCTATAGGACAGAGTAGAACTTCCCTAGACAGTTTCCAAAGCTATAAATCTTAATGGAAGCAGACTGCCACATCTTTCTCCCCCTCTTGCACTAAAGTAAGGCTAAAAATAAGAACCATATACAACTGTTCCTATTTTACCTACAAATTCTACTTAAAGACACACTAGGAACAGATCTCATTCATAACTAGAGGACTGCCTATACTGTAAAGGTAAAAACATTGAGGAAAATTAATTAATGGAGAGGCAAAATAGATAAAAAGGTAAATTTAAAATACACTTCACATTTTATAGCAGAAGAATCCATGCCAAAAAGCCAAAATAAAGTTCTGCTGTCATACACAGCACTACTACCTTCCTATAGATCCTGATGGTAAAATGAAACTCTGACTTTAAAATTGATAGCTTCTGTAAATAATGGCAAAAGAGAAAAACTGTTGGGGCTGCAGTCTTGAAAAAGCTATGTATACGACTTACTTAATATATTTGAAAGAGAAAAAAATGTTTTGTTCCCTAATTTGTTGCAACATCTGAAAGTTCATGAGGTTATGACCCCTCTTCAAGAAAGGATCTCCCACCACCTGCAAATACCCCAGGAAAAGCAGTTGGAAACAATAAAACACGTGCTAGTTAACCGTTACTAAGGAAACGGTTCTGGTTCACCAATCAGAGCGCCTGTGCGTCCCAGTGGCTTTGTCCGAAGGAGACATGCGCCAGCTGTTCGTGAATAACCATTGTTATAGATCATCAGGAAATCACAGTCAGCAAGCAACCCAGCCCCACTGGAAGTTTATTTCTCATATTTGTTCATCACCAGGGCAATCCTCCACCTTTGAAACATCCCGTTAGGCTGGGTTAACTAAATAACACCCTGTACCAGCAGGATTTTTTAAAGGAGGTGAGGTCCAAAATGGTCATTTTGCACAGCAAACAGAATTCAAACTGTGATTCCAACTGCATCTACCTCCTGCCTCTTACCCCTTTGTTTTCCAGTGGCAATTTCAGGACAAACATCTGAAGTCAGTACCCCTTTGGGTGCTGCCCCTCCTTGCCTTGGTGAACACTCAGACACACACCCCCAGGCACTGCAGGCACCAAGAGCTTTCAGGCAACACCTCCAAGACCTGTGTCTAATCCTTGGCAGTGCCCCATGCTGGACAGACAAGTGTGATTGGCAGAAGTGCTCTGCAGAAGCAGCTTGGAGGCACAGCCTGGGGAGGGACAAATCCAGTAGAACTCAGGGCCCCTGTCTCACCACTTCAACCACAACAGCCTCACTTTTCTCAGATTTATATATTCTTTTTAATAAATTCATAAATTTTATTTGATGACAAAATGACATTGCTTTTGAAACTTTAAAGACCAGTGATCTCCTAAACCATTCAATCACCAGGCTCATCTTTTATAAAAGAGAGACTTCTCAAATCCACATCTTGGAAGTTCAGGGTCAGGAGGCCATGGTGGGGCCTAGGGCTCTGTTCCACAAATTCCAAGGTGAATCTGATGTGCAGCCAGGCTTGGGAAGCACTGGATAGATATAGCTAGGTCACTTTATCTCTCAAAATGTGACTTTTCTGTTTAATTTCTTCAGATCTTTAATCTCTACTAGAGAGAGTCATCTATAATAATATGTTAATGGAAGATAATGCTTATTATCAAATATTTGCCTTTATAAGGGTCTCTACATATAAGGCCTTAAACTAAGAGGAGCCATAGATTATGAGCTGGCTGTCTCTAAAGGGCCTCATCATAACCCAAACCAAACCCACTACCATTAATTCGATTCCAACCCATGGCAACCCTTTAGGACAGAGTAGAACTGCCCCATTGGGTTTTGAAGGCTATAAATCTTTGTGGAAGCAGACTGCCTCATCTTTCTCTCAAGCAGCAGTGGGTGGTTTCACACCACCAACCTTTTGGTTAGCAGCTGAATGCTTTAACCATTATCCCAGCAGAGCTCTTTGAGCCTGGTCACAGAGGCAGCTAAAATGATAATGATGTTTCAAAGCTCCAAAGCCTTCCCATGGAACAACAAAACAAATAAGATAGCAACCATCAGGGATATGACAAGTATGATTCCATCATTCACAAATTCTGTTTCCTTCAAGAGAACAAGTGGTCTATTAATCAGGCACTGCAAGCACAATTAAGGAGCTCTGGTGGCATAATGCCTAAGGCATTTGGCTGATAACCAGAAGGCTGGCGGTTCAAACCCACCAACCACTCCTCGGAAGGAAGATTGGGCAATCTACTTCCATAGTGATACCACCTCAGAAACCCAAGGAGGGGTCGCTATGAATTGAATTGACTCAACGGCACTGAGTTTGGTTTGGTTTTGGTGGTGTAGTGGATAAGGAACTTGACTGCTAACTGGCCAGTCAACAGTTCAAACCCACCAGCTGCTCCATGGAAGGAAGAAGGGGTGATCTACTTCTGTAAAGATTTACCACCTCAGAAACCCAAAGAGAGTTGTTATGAGTCAGAAATGACTGGTTGGCAGTAAGTTCATTTTTTTTTTTTTTTGGAAAACACATGTTAAAAAAAGAAAAAGGCATGATTTGAGAAAATGAGAGATGGCATGAGATACCTTGTCTTTCTCCCATGACGAATATACTAGTCTTTGGAGCTTAGATGATCAGAATAAAGATTATGCACTTACTAATATGAGCCCTTTCTTCTATATAACCCAGAATGATGTAGCACTCTATTAAGAAAACAGTGAAAAGGATGGCAATGTTCTTCCTTGAAGCCCAGATGTTTTCTCTCTCTATAAACTGCAATTATTTCAACACATTATTTTAGCTCAACTCGCGTAAGATCAGGGCCACCTGTTATATCCTCTACACACTTAAGAGAGATTTAATGTTAAGTTTGTATTTATGGTTTATCTAGAAAAGTCAAATGTAGTTGAGAGGGTTCTTTTAAAGTCATCCTGAGGTCAAAGGATATGTATATGGCAGATTAACAGATAATCAAGACACTGTCTTGTGTAGTGTAAACATAATCAAACTTCATTTTGTGATTCATTATTACATGGATCTGGATATAACCCAGGACTAAAAAACTCATCGTCACAAATATAGTTACATGCCTGAAAGGCATTATATAGCACTGTTAAAATAGAAGGAATTTATTCTCTCCACCCCTAAAACAAATATTAGAAAGAAATTCCATTACAGTGTATTTTATTATAGGATTATTCTTTATTACAAGATGGATATTATATAGCTAAATGAGTCGAGTGCAACTCGACGGCACATAACAACAACAACAACAAATATTCTCTAATTTTGTCTTGAGTCTAAAGTTAAATATGCTCACTTTAATAGCAATAAAATATGTGACTTGACTATATGTATGCATATATATATGTATGCATGTATATGTATTGTTTCTAATGGTAAAGTAGCATTTGTAAAAACTCTAGTGAGTGGCCACTCATTAAATAAATATTTATTGACCACCTACTATGTGCCAGGATCTTTTCTATGTGCTGGAACACAGCAGAGACCAAATATGAAAATCTCTGCTCCATGCTTTGATTACGAGATTTGAAAGCAATATCATCATTTTAAAATGTTGAAATGAATGTACAGTTAACATTGGAGAAAATATGTTCTGACAAATGAGCAAAAAAAGAGAAGTTACGGAGTTAATGCCATCGCAGTAGTTATAACAAATTAGATTATTCTTGGGCTTCTGAAGTAAATACTGCATATCATGTATTATTCTAGCACTTTAAAAATCAGGAGCAGGTGATGTTATTTATCATAAGATGCTACTAGGTAGAAGAGAGATGGGGAAAATAAAAGTGAGAAGCACACCTCCTTATTCGACTCATCTCTCTTGTGATTATAGTGTAACTATAAATTGAGAAAGATGCTGAGAAACCTAACTGCAAACTCTAAACTTTAGGTAGAAACTGCCTGCAACTCAAGGGTATTTACCTTGATTGACCACATTGCTTTCAATGTGGCTAAAGCACTGCTACAAATGAGGTTGGTTGTGGTTTGGGAAAGCTTCCCTTTTCCCTTTTCTTTCATTCTCTGTGAAAATGTGTGACAGAATTAGAGTATCCATTATGACTTACTCTCTCTTATCTGAACTTCAACTATAACTCCTCCTTCCCATCTAGCCTTAAACTTGGATAAATATACTTTTAAAATCTTCTAGCAGGACCAGAAAGCTTTTTTCTTTCTTTCTTTCTTTTTTTTTTTTTTTTTTTCCTCATCTTGAATACGTCAAAGTGGCAGACTGGAAAATCTCTGCAGGCAAATGTGATGTTGCTAAAGAAATCACACACTTACCCGTAGAGATTCTACAGTCTGACATCTTCAAGCAACAGAACCATGTTTTATCAGCTATACTTTTCTGTGTACGGTTCTTTGATGTGAAATAAATCTGGGATGCCCAAATTACCAAACTATAGCTAACTTACTGAACTTTGGTTTCTAAACCAAGGGAACATAAATACCTCATGATGGCTGAATGCCACCAAATTGTAAGAGAAAAGGGGTTTTGGTAACATAGCTTAAATCAATTATTATCAAAGTGTGATGCACCACCAGAATCATCTGCATCACCTTGGAACCTGTTTCAAATACAAATTCTTGGGCCTCATCCCAGACCTACTGAATCATAAACTCTGAGGATAAGACCCAACAATCTGTGTTTTACAAAACCTTCCAGGTGATTCTGATGCATGCTCAAGTTTGAGTTCCAGTAGCTTTAAGGAAGTAAAAGATAATGCTGGAACACTGAACTTAGAAGTCCTCTGGTATTAAATAACATTTAAAAAAAAAAAAATGAGACAAAATAAAGATATATAGTCATAAAAATATTATTTAGGCTATATTTCTTTCTAAAGTGATGAGTTTAGTAATTAGCATAATCATAATACAAATGAAAAGAAATGGATTCCTTTAACTCTTATTTTGCCAATGGGATTGCAGAGCTCTGTTTATTTACTATAGAAATAAAGAGTTAAGAAATCTTATTTAGGAGGGGAAAACGTTTTCATGTTTGGGAGGATTAAAAGGGTACTGACATCATTCAAGTCATGAGCCATAATTCTTATTAGATTTTATTGCTACATTCTTCACACAGCTTTGGAAAGTTATTCCTAAGAGCACAAAATATGCACTTAGACTGCACACAGAGAAGGAAAATGCTCTCACAATGAAATTATTTTAGCCTGGCCCAGTAACATTTGAAATATTCAGGACTTGTTGTTGATCAACATATCTTTTCAAAATAAGAAATGAGTTTATGTACATTTGTCTTTTTCAAGATCCTTTATCATCTGTCCTCTTAACAGTTAATTTTGACTACAAAAGATTTAGTCTGCTTACTATGCAAACTAAAAACCCACTGCCATCGAGTCACATCTAACTCATATCAACACTATAGGACAGAATAGAACTGTCCCATAGGGTTTCCAAGGCTGTATTCTTTACAGAAGCAGATTGTCACAATTTTCTCCTTTGGTGCAGCTAGTGGGTTCTATCTACTGACCTTTTGCTTGGCAGCTGACACTTTAACCACTGTGTCACCAGAGCTCCTTAAATTCTGCTCACTAAAACATGTAATTTCTTTTCCCCTCTGATATTAGAAAAATTGCATGGCTGACAGGCCAAAAGAAAAAAGTAAAAAATATCATTGAACTTGGTCTTAATGCCAATGAACAACCAAAATAATTTGGTCCTTTTACATAAAATGTAGTATCTGAAACCTTGATATTCCTATTGATCAATAACTTCTGGCAACATGTTAAATAGTCATCTTCAGTTTCATTCTTAGTGAATTCATTTTGACTCTTTCTGACCCATGCCAATTTCCCATGATGTGATGGAAAAAATTTGTAACATTCAGAAATTGAATTAGATCACACACCAAACGTCAGCTCACTCAGATTATAATAATAAGGTTTGGCTTATTCTTTGAAAAGTGAAAGCACAACTAAGTACAGAATCTGCAAAAACAGTGTTGGAGATCAGCAAGATGTTTTAGTCGTTTCAGAAGACTTGAAGGAAATACAATGACTTAGGTGAGGATGAGGAGACTGTCTGAATGGCAGGTTTCCTTGCTTTTACTGGAAGTAATTCAGCACTGACGCAATTGACTCAAAAGCACCAAATGGCAGTCTTAAAATGTTTGATAATCAAAATAGAAAAAAAAATAGTAATCAATATATGCAATTTGATGTATACAAAGTCTTTCAAAACATGGGGTTGGCTAGAGTAACCCTAAAACTCACTGCCATTGAGTTGGATCCAACTCATAGTGACCCCTCCTTGGGTTTCTGAGACAGTATCTCTATGGAAGAAGATTGCCCAATCTTCCTTCCAAGGAGTGGCCAGTGGATTTGAACTGCCAGGCTTCTGGTTAGCAGTCAAATGCCTTAGGCACTATGCCACCAGACCTCCCAGCTAGAGTAACAGGGAACTGTAAAAGAAGTCATAGGAATTATCATCCTCCCAAGCAGTAGGGAGCTATAACTACCTGAAAACATCAACTAATAGTTACTACTGCATGAAGCACTCTATACACTTTACCTAATTAAGCCTTCACAGTAACCCAGTGAGGAAGGTGTTACTAACAGTCACATTTTAGAAATGAAGAAACTGAGGCTTAGAAAGACATAAATGGGAAGGAAATAAATTATGTGAATATTCACAGCTATAAATTAAAGGCAAAATAGAATGGAGGAAAAGTAATGGAACTAGAAGTCAGGAAACTAGGATTTCAGATATCTGATTCTCACAAATAAGTCTCCCTGAGTCTCAGTTTCCTTATCTTTAGAATGAGCAAAGTATCATCTTTTCTGTTTATTCCCCATGTTTGGGAAAGCACAAGTTCTTATGGGTTGAATTGTTTCCCATAAAAAGATATATGGAAGTTCTAACCCCTGGTACTGGTGAATGTGAATTTACCTGGATATAGGGTCTTTGCAGATTTAATGTGTTAAGTTTAAATGAGATCAGACTGGAGTAGGGTGGGTACTTACGTCTTTATGATTGGTGTCCTTCTGAGAGAGAGAGAGAGAGAGAAACAGAGGGAAGATGGCCATGCTACAAGCCAAGGCACGTCTGGGGCTCCAGAAGCTAGAAGAGACAAGGAAGAATTTCCCCAAGAGCCTTCAGAGAGAGCACAACCCTGCCAGCATAATGAGTTCAGACTTGTAGCCTCCAGAACTTTAAGACAATAAATTTCGGTTGTTTTAAGCCACCTAGTTTATAGTACTGTATTATAGAAGCCCAAGGAAACTAATATATCTGTCAATGATGAAGAACTAGAAAGATGCAGAATTGTATTTTTTGCTTGATGGGCAAGCTTGGGGAGAACTGGGCAAGGTTTGGATACTGCCTGGTCTCCTGGAGCTACCTCTGTACCACCACGAAAGCTTCCATAGGCATTCAAACTGCAGGAGGGAGAATTTTGATGGGAGTATTAATTTCCCCCATAATTTGTCCCTCCAAAGACACTGGTCTTCTGGCTTTGATCATACTCCTTCCCCATGTCCAGCCATGGTCATTTGCCACACAGCCTTGGTGATACCAAGGAACCAGTTGTTAAGGCAAACTAACAGTGTCTCTCAAAGGACTTTGAAAGTCAACAATGATCTTTCTTTTCTAACAGGGTAGCAAATTTCCTCCTCATTCCTTTCAGTGGATCTCATGGTTTTCAACAAATACGTAACTGAAATACCCTAATCCCCAAAGGCCTATGCAGAAGTAAAGCTTGGCTGTAATATGCCACCCTTCAGGGCCCTGGTTTACCTGACTGGATACAATGCTGACAGATACTTCTGAAGCTCTGTCCTTCACAGAATCATATTTCAGACCTAGACTGGAACCTAGTGACTGACTACACCAGTTCCATTATTTAACAAGTAGTAATGAGAATGTGCATATGTTCAACATAGACTGTGCTGGGCATTTTACATGCATTGTTCCTCTTAGTCATTATGTTGTTGTTAGGTGCCATTGAGTTGATTCTGACTCACTGTGACCCTACATGTACAACAGAACAGAACAGTTGGTCTTATGATATCCTCAAAATCATTGCTATGTTTGAGCCCATTTTTGCAACCATTGTGTAATTCCATCTTGTTGAGGGTTTTCTTCTTTTTCATTGACCCTCTATTACCAAGCATGATCCCCTTCTCCAGGGACCGGTGCCTCCTGATAACATGTCCAAATTATGTGAGACAAAGTCTAACAATTCTCACTTCTAAGGAGCATTCTGGTTGCATTTCTTCCAAGACAGATTAATTTGTTCTTCTAGCAATCCGTGGTATATTCAATATTCTTTGCCAACACGTAACTCAAATGCATCAATTCTTCTTCAGTCTTCCTTTCACATGCCTATGAGATGATTGAAAATACCATGGCTTGGGTCAGGTGCATTTTAGTCCTCAGAGTGAAATCTTTGCTTTTTAACACTTTAAAGAGGTCTTTTGCAGCAGATCTGCCCAATGCAATACATTGGTTGATTTCTTGACTGCTACTTCCATGGACATTGATTGTGGATCCAAGTAAAATGAAATCCTTGACAACATCAATCTTTTCTTCATTTATCATGATGTTGCTTATTAGTGATTACAATAACCACAATAACCTTATGTAATGTCATATTATTAGTGATCCATTTTGCAGATAATAAAACTGAGGTTCCTGTAGGCCTTGAACTAAATTTATTTGACTCCAAAGCTCATAATCCTAGTCACTACCCTGTTTTAAGTCCCAAAGCTAAGTGACCCCAGATCATACAGCTAGTTAGTAGTAAACCTGAAACTAGAGCTCAGTTTTCTTTGCACCACATCACACTCTTTTCTAAAGAATTTACTTGGATAATTTATATTCTTGTAAAAATTCCCTAAAAGATTATTCAATCTTCTATATTGGGCAAATGGCTTACTCAGAATCAAAGATAGTAAATTATAATCCACTGGCTAAAGTGGTACCCAGGAGAAGGACTCAAATGAATTCTATACATCTTTTATACTTTGACCCCATAAATGCTAAAGCTGTGACTTTCTATTGCAGAGAAGCAAAAAACTAGAAAATTCACACATTCGTATGAAATGCATGCCTCATCTCTTCCTAACTACTACTGGCAACCTAAATGGAAGGCAACAACAAATCATCAGCTTATTTGTAGCACAAGGAGGATACCTTGAGGGGGTTGAAAGAGTAGGCTTGAATTACTGCTCACAAATAGATAAACATTACCATTCATCACTCATCATCAGGTTCACACATCACTTACCAAATGTGTCAGCTGTAAAGTCTCAACTGAAGGATCCTTAGTGGATCTCAGATATTACAGTCTATAAAAAGTAGATCATATTTTCATTGGAAAAATGTATTTTTCTGTCCCATTGGTCACTCACTGTGGTGGCTGCCATGGAGAATCTCTCTTAGCTCACAAATGATCAAATGATTATCTACCAGTATAAAAGTATACCAAAAAAACAAACCAGACTCACTGCCGTCAAGTCAATTCTGACTCATAGCAAGTCCTCCTTGGGTTTCAGAGGTGGTATGTCTAGGGAAGCAGATTGCCCAGTCTTCCTTCTGAGGAGTGGCTGAGGGGGTTTGAACCACCAGCCTTCTGGTTAGCAGTCAAATGCCTTAGGCACTACACCACCAGAGCTCCTGGTGGAATACTGAATAAGGCATTTGGCTGCTAACCAGAAGGTCAGTGGTTCACACCCACCTGTTGCTCCGTGGAAGGAAGATTTATAGCCTCAGAAACCCAGTGGGGGTTGCTAGGAGTCAGAATAGACTCAATGGCAGTGAGTATAGAAGTATGCAGGTAATGAAATCTAATCTAATAAAGATGTGGTTAACTGCAATACTAAACTGTAATATTTTTGAAACAAAAGGAAGGAAAAAGAGACTTTCCCTGAGTGGCTTTAACTTATCATTTCCTTACGCTCCTATATTTCTCTTTCTCATCTTCTCACCTCTTCTTATCTTCCTTTCCTTCTAAACTCTCCCTCGTCTCTGCACACTCCACAACTGGATTTGGTTTTAGGGAAGGTCAGATGGATGATACCAGTTTGGAAAGATGGGATCATTTCAGCTGGACTGTAAAACACATCCTCATGAATACACATAGAATATTCTCTCCCCTGGGCCCCAACTGGGAGCTTTGGAACTGAAACTAGTATTTCCTTGCACAGGTCATTGCTTTAGGGAAACCAGAGATCATCTTGCATTATGTGAAAAGAGGAAACTTATCACCATGATCATTATTGATAAATATTTGCTGAGTACACCATGTGCTTGGAACAGTGCCAAATGCTGTATATTTCTCAAAGCTCTAGGCAAGGAAGACAAGGTAATACCTTTTTTTAATGGGAATTTTCCCTTTGAACATTAATTTTTGCATGCCCTAATGAGTTAGGGAGTGAGGACATAAAATGATCTTTTGTAACAGGTTTTAGTTATACTTTTCTCAGGTTGTAATATCTTACTTTTATGGATTTTTAAATGCTTTTTCCAGCTTGGTTTACAACAAGCCATCTTTTCTCTCATCTTAATGTGCTACATTTGTTCTTAAATATCTATGTTGGAAGGACACAAAATAATTTTAAGAACTAAGTATGTGAAATCCATGAGTAGTAAATATTTATAAAACTAGTAATGTTCTCTTTCTTGACCTGGGTGGTGGTTGCATGGGTGTGTTCACTTTGTGATAATTCTAATTATTTGTGAACTTTCTGTAAGTGAATTTACCTCATAAAGGAGCTTAAAAATATGTATTTATGAAGAGTCCTGACATCCCCTTCCCAAACACACGTGAGCCCACAGTCAAAATAATTCAATATTTTTTCTCCTTCTCCTAGACTCCTATTTCTTGCCCTGGGGACTTTAATTCTCCAACTTCAATCCTAAGAGATTGTTATTAGGGCCTTTCTCTCAGGAGATGTTCTCTTTAGGCTTTTTTTTTTTTTTTTTTTTTGGGCTTATTTTTTTTATAGGCAGTCTGCCTTTAGACTGGCCAGTGTCTGGGTCCCAATCTCCTCTTAATATCTCAAAAAAGTTGCAGATGTTTCATTTTGTTTTTCCTCACAGTATTATTTCTAGTCATTCTTGCTTCTGGCACTGCCCCACCAAGTGACAGGGGTCTGTTCATAAGTGATAGATAGGAAGTTTTCTCGGGGCCCTCTTCTGGAAAGGCTCACAGTTAGAAGATGATCATACCTCCTAACACTCACTCTTTGATCTCTTTTTCTCTATCCCTATCTCTCTCTCTCTTGATCACTCTGTCTCTGGAAATTGTGTGTCCAGAAAATGAGCCCCATATTGCTTCATTTCCATGGAAAAGTACTGCTGTTTGACGTTTTCCCATTTCCAGTTTGATTTATGTAAGAAAGTTCCTGATAGGGTTGTTGTCAGGATAAAATAGGATAATCTAATTAAAAAAAAAAAAAAAATTTAAGAACTTAAGACAAGGCCATACACATGGTAATCACTCATTTAACAATCATAGTTTTCGTTACTATTATTAATAGTAGTAAGATCAATTAATTTTTTTCCCATGACAATAGGGTCAACTCAGATTCTTGTTCAAGTTATTGTAATACTGAAGGAATAATAAAACAGGAGCTACCATTTATTAGGGAGCTCTGGTAGCATAGTGGCTAAGGCACTTGACTGCTAACCAGAAGGCTGGGGGTTCAAACCCACCAGCCACTCCTCGGAAGGAAGATGGGACAATCTACTTCCATAGTGATACTGCCTTGGAAACCCAAGGAGGGGTCACTATGAGTCGGGGGGATTCAAAGGCACATAACAACAACAACCATTTATTAAGGGACCTGTGCTGTTGGGCATATTACTAAAAGTCCTTATTTAGACTTCCAGGATTACTGAGATAGATATTGGGTTCCCATTTTAAAATGAGAAAACTGAGGTGTCATGATGGTTAAGTCATTTTGCTGGGTTACTGGCCAGTTAAATTGACTGTGGAATTGACTGTGGGGATGCATTTGCTTCTGAAATAACCACCTTCTGGCAGGATGTGAATCCTGCCAGATTGTGGCTTGGCACTCAACCTGATTCAGCCACTACGACAACAGCCTTGTTAAGCCAAATTAATGGCTTGTGTCACTGAAGTTAGCTATTGCTATGTCTCTGGTCTCCAGAAAGAGGACCTTCAAAATATGCTTTCTTTTATTAAGAAGGGAAAAGATGCATAAGCCAGTTCTTAAGGGTTATGACTCAGTTATACACAGAGAGCACACAAGTGTCCAAAGAGCAACTCCTTTACATATTTCTCTCCAATTATTCCTATAATTATCAATATCCCACCTGCTAATGGCTCTCCTTGAAGGGCTTATTTATTCATCTGCTCAACTCCAAGGGCACAGTTTTATTTATCTGTACAGTTCACCATGACCCTTAAGTACAGCTGGTTTCTTTCTAAGGCTTTGTAGATGCTTGAACTAGAGAAGGATAAAGTATTTGTTTTGTGTTTTAAATGGAAACAATCTTTTGTATCAGTTACATTTCTGTGCTGTCATTAGTTGACTACCTATTCAAGAATGTCTCCCCCATTCAGAATGCAGAAAACAGGCCAAGAGGAAGCTCAGTTCAATGGCAGTTCCGGCTTTGGCTTTGGGCTGGATACGCACTTAGGCACAGTATGACTCAGAGTCCCTTCTCCTAACGCCTTATCTCTAGAAATCATTCTCTATGAATCTCTTTCTCTATTCGTAATCACTTCTAATCCTCATGCTCCTCTGTCTGACCTTCTCTTCCCACAAAAATTCAGAAAGTATGTGCTTAATAAATAAACAAATCCATTGACAAAGATAGATGAATGCAGGGCAGCCTTACCAAAATTCGACTTCAAACTGGTATTTAACAAAATTCCAGCCAAATGCTCATTTATAACTTCTGCCAACTATTTTATTGAAACTGATCTGAATCCAAGCATTTTCTGAATGCCTACAAGGCTACAAAAATAATAAATAATGTTTGGCTATCTTTCAGACCTTGGGGCATTCAGAGTTCCAATCACAGAAATGACATGAAGATAAGGTAAAAAGTAAACTTGAAAAAGTTTCTCTTACCTAGAAATCAGAGGGAGTTCATTTGGGGACCCTTTTAGGTGGTCACCACACCCACTAGGAACTTGGAACATAGAAGAGAATAACATTGACTTGGTCCTCTCATCTACCACCATTGTTTTCAGTTGACTTTTGTAGTTTTTCTCCATTTATTTTGAGTTAATTTCCATAAAGGGAGATGCAAAAGGCACCCAAAGGTGACAAAATTAGTACTACTTTAGCACCAGCATGAGAATGACAACCCAAGTACCTGAGATGTTCAGTAAGTATACATGAAACCTGAGGACTAGATTTCCAAACAGCATCAGATGGTGGAGTTCTCAGATCCATCAAGAATAGAAAGTTGAATTGAAAATGTAGCTTATATCAACTCTAGATACCAACCCAAAAAACCAAACCCACCCCCATAGAGTCAATTCTGATTCATAGCAATCTTGTAGATTTCCAAGGGTGTAAATCTTTACAGAAATAGATTGCCTTATTTTCCTCCTAAGGAACAGCTGTGGGTTTGAACCACTGACCTTCCAGTTAGCAGACAAATGCCTTACTCACTGCACCACCATAGCTCCTTCTAGATACCAAACTGTTCTGAAAAACCATAAATTCATCATGTAAATGTATCATTTAGAGACAGGGAAACCTCTTCACTTACACTCTAGTTGTTGTTGTTGTTGTTGTTGTTATGTGCCGTCGAGTCAGCCCTGACACTCTAGTACACCTTAAAAATAAAGAAACAAACACACTGCCATCAAGTCAATTCCAACTCATATCAACCCTCACTGGTTTTCCAAGGCAGTAAATCTTTACAGAAGTAGATTGCCCCATCTTCCTTCCATAGAGCAGCTGGTGGATTTGAATCACTAACCTTCTGGTTAGCAGTCAAATGCCTTAAGCACTGCACCACCGGAGCTTCTTTAGTACACCATGGCACATCAATAATAGAGTAACTTGAGCGAGGTACAGAACAGAACCAGCTTACAGGAAGGAGAAAAATAAAAAAAAAGCAAAAGAGACACAAGCATAAGAAATAAGAGTGAAATTTGGGTACTTTTCCTAAAATCAGGGCCCCTGGTGGTACTGTGGTGAAAGCTCTCAATTGCTAAACAAAAATTTGGCAGTTCCAACCCACCAGTTGCTCCATAGGAGAAAGATGAGGCAGTCTGCTTCCATAAATATTTACAGCCTTGGAAACCCTATGGGGCAGTTCTACTCTGTCCTATAGGGCTGCTCTGAGTCTGAATCAGCTCACTGACAGTGGATTTTTGGTTTGGATTTCCTAAAATCTAGAGGCTGAAAGTTTGAAAAATAATAGAGTTAACTAAAGCACATGGTAGGAACATTAAAACAAAATAAAAGTAGAGTTTGTTGAGTATACATCAGAATCTGTACTAGGTAGACACTTTCATAAGTAATATCTCACTTAGTACTTAACAATCTCATGCATATGTATTGCCAATGCAGAAACTAGGGCTCCAAGAAATAAAATTATTTACTCTGGTAGCATAGTGCCTAAGGCATTTGACTGCTAACCAGAAGGTTGGTGGTTCAAATCCACCAGCCACTGCTCGGAAAGAAGATTGGGTGATCTACTTCCATAGTCATACCACCTTGGTAACCCAAAGGGGGGTCGCTATAAGTCGGATCCAACTTGATGGCAGTGAGCTTGGTTTTTGTTTTTAAAAGTCAACAGTGGGTATGTGGTAGAACAAAGAATCACACTCAGGTCCATCTCACACCAAAATCCATGTGCTCTTTACCACCTCGCACTCCATTCCACAGCCAAGCTAGCAGCAGGAGGGATATTCCTTCCAAGTCTTCAGAAGTTATCCAAATAATTACAGCTTTAAATAAAAAAACTGGGCTTCAGGGAAGTATTAAAATTGCCACCATCTGACCAGACTCATTGGCATTACAGGAATTCCTTTGTTAGAATTAAATAAAACTATAGAAATTTTCTAATAACTCTAAGATCGCAAATACATGTAATGCAATGACCCCAAAGATGCCTGTAGATATATATTCCTACTATTGAATCAGAGGCTCCTTTCCTTTGGTGGTGAGAGGAGTGGTGGTTTGGTGGTACAGTCTCTCCTTCCATGAAGGAGGTTTGGATGTGATTGCCAGCCAATGCTCCCAGGCACAGCCACCACCTGCCTGTCAGTGGAGATTTGTGTGCTGCTATGATGCTGAATAGGTTTTAGTGGAGCTTCCAAATTAAGACAGACTAGGAAGAAAGGTCTGACATCTACTTCTGAAAATCAGCCTGTCAAAACTCAATGGATCACAATTGTCCGATCTCATTGCACATAGGGTTGCCATGAGTCAAGGGCCAACTAACTCAACAGCAGGTAACAACAACTTCCTTTGATAGGATTCCCAAACACTTGAGCAGGGAGCACACTTCAGCAGGGCGTACAAATACCTTCAGAATAGCTTATTCCTTGACACTTTGCTACAATTTTTTTGGTTTGTCTGGTTCATGGGGTATCTATCCACATCACCAAAGATTTGTTACCAAAACCAATTAATGCCAGTTTCCTCCTGTTTCTTTTCTAAAAGCCCACCACAGCAACCCAGTAATAGGCAAGGCAGCAAAGCATGCCACCCCTTCAGAGCCCCCTCCCAGCACTGCAGTTATGAGCATGACATACTCTATGTCTTGGGTCCACCTGCAATTGTATCATCAGCCTCATCAACACACAGTATTTCCATTTATGATGTTTTTCTGATGTTTTCTAGTAGAAAAAAGAATAACTGCATCTTTATTCTTGTCATAATACATATATATATATACATATATATATATACACATAAACTTTTTATTGGGATTTGGGTGAAAGTTTATAGAGCAAATTGGTTTTCCACTCAACAGTTCACATACATTATATTTCTTAACATTGATTGAAATCCCCACAACGTATCAGCACTCTTCCCACTTACTCTACGTGTTTACTATTTCCATTCATCCTTTTCCACATCCTTTCTTTCCTTCCTTCTGAGTTTTATCCCTGGGAAAATTCTGCCCTTTTTATCTTGAATGTTGCATACCTCCCTGTGTTATTGTTTACCTATAGTCCTGTCTATGGTTTGGTTGAAAGTTGAACTCAGTTCTTGGTTTGAAGGGTGTGTAAGAGCCATAGACTTGGGGATTCTACCAATCTCTATCATACCAGTAAACCTGATCTTCTTCTTATTATTATTATGAATTTTATTCCACATTCTTCTCCCACTCTATCTGGGGTCTCATATTGTGGTCCCTTTTAGTGTGATCTGCAGTGGTAGCCAGGCACTATATAGTTCTGGTCTCAGGATCATGGTGGCTGAAGTCTTCATAGTCCATTAGTTCTTTGGACTAACAGTTTCCATGTCTCTTTGATTATTTTAAAATTTCATTGCTCTGAAAAGGGTGAGACCAATAGCTGCACCTTACATGGCCACTCAATAGTTTTTAATGCCCCAGTCACTACTCACCAAAGTAGAATATAGAATATTTTTTGTGGATTATGTTATGACCATGATGTTCCCTGAGACTATAGCCTTGAGCCCCCAAGCCCAGTTACTCATTCCCTCAAGGTGTTTTGTTATGGCCAAAAAATTTTCATAATTTTAGCTCTCTATTCTCTATTACATTCATGGATAATTTTGCAGCACATGCAAATATATATGTAGAAATAACCTCAGTCAAAACTCTATTTGTGGTTGTTGCCCCATTTGTCTTCCCAAAACTGTTCAGCTTGTATGTCTATCCATGTATCTACCTGTAGATTATTATAACTGTTATTACAGGGTTGTGTCTATAATAAAATTAACCTTTGTTGCCTTTAATTCTTGTGCTCCTTCCAGTATTTTCCTTTGCTTTGATCATTTTGTGCTAACCTCCCACTTATTGTATAATGCCTTTTGCTTCACCAAATTATTATGTATGTAACCTCTCTGGTGGTGTAGTGCCTAAGGCATTTGAGTGCTAACGAAAAGGTTGGTGGTTCAAACTCATCAGTCACTCGTGGAAGGAAGACTGGGCAACTGACTTCCATAAAGATTCACTGCCTTGGAAACCCAAAGTGGCTCGCTATGAGTTGGAATCAACTCGTTGGCAGTGAGTTTGGTTTTTGGTTTACCCTCTAGCTAGTGATTTACTCTTCCTTCCCCTTCTACCCCCAGTAACCTTTAAAAAAAATCTTTTTTTTCAGTGTATATAAACTTTTCCTTAACTTTTTATAGTAGTGGCCTCATACAGTATTTATCCTTTTGTGATTGACTCATTTCACTGAGCATAATGCCCTCCAGGTTCATCCATGCTATGAGGTATTTCACAGATTCATTGTTTTTCTTTAACATTGCATTGTATTTAATTGTGTGTTTCAGGCCTATGCTAAAGACCAGCTCTCCATAGGTGGATAGATTTATTTCTGGGTTCTCGATTCTGCTCCAGTGGTCTGTGTGTATGACATTGTACCAATACCAGGCAGTATTGACTACCATGGTTGTATAGTAGATTTTGAGATCAGGGACTGTGAGGCCTCCTACTTGTTCTTCTTTGATAGTGCTTTCCTTGTACGAGGTATCTTTCCTTTTCATATAAATTTTGTGATTAGTTTATCCATCTCTTTATAGAATCTCAAGATTGCATTATATCTATAGATTGTTTTGGGTAATATTGACATTTCCATAATTTTAAGTCTTTTTATCCATGAGCATGGTATATTCTTCCATTTAGGAAGGTCTCTGGGTTTCTTGTAGTAGTATTTTATAGTTTTCTCTGGATAGGTCTTTTGTGTCTCTGGTAAGATTTATTCCTAAGTAGTTTGTCTTTTGCGTGGCTATTGTAAATGGTATTGTTTTCCTGATTTCCTTTTCACAGTTCTCTTTTTTAGTGTAGAGGAATCTGACTGATTTTTGTATGCTGACCTTGTACCTATCATTTTGCTGAATCTTTCCATTATTTTCAATAGTTTTCTTGTCGAGACTCTGGGATTTTCTATGTATGGGATCATATCATCTGCAAATAGAGATAGTTTTCCTTCTTCATTGCAAATTTGGATGCTGTTTATATCCCTGTCTTGCTTTATTGCTCTGGCTAAGACTGCCAATGCAATACTGAATTTGTTGTTGTTGTTGTTTGCCGTCGAGTCGGCCCGACTCATAGTGACCCCTCCTTGGGTTTCCGAGGCAGTATCACTATGGAAGTAGGATTGCCCAACCTTCCTTCCGAGGAGTGGCTGGTGGGTTTGAACCGCCAGCCTTCTGGTGAGCAGTCAAGTGCCTTAGGCACTATGCTACCAGAGCAATACTGAATAGGAGTGGTGATAAAGGACATCCTTGCCTGGTTCATGTTCAGAGGGGGAATGTTTTTAATCTCTCTCCATTGAGAATAATGTTGTCCATTAATGCACTAACACCAAACCTACTGCCAATGAGTCAGTTCCAACTCACAACAACCCCATAGAACAGAGTAGAATTGTCTGGTAGAGTTTCCAAGGCTGTAAATCTTTACAGAAGCAGACTGCCTCATCTTTTTCCCATGTAGCAGCTGGAGGGTTTTAACCACCAACCAACCTTTAGGTTACTAGCCAAATGCCAGAGCACAACCAGCGCTCCTTAATGTTGGCTGTTAGTTTTGTGTGTATGCCCTTCATTATGTTGAGGAATTTCTCTGTATTCCTATTTCCTGAGTATTTTTTATCAAGAATGGGTGTCACATTTCTTCAAATGTCTTTTCATCATCAATTGATAGGATCATGTGAGTCTTTTCCTTTTTTATTTATGTGGTGGGTTACATCGATTTTTTTTTTTCCCCTACTGATGAACCACCCTGGCATATCTGGTATGAATCCCACTTGATCGTGAGGTACTACTTTTTTGATATGCCATTAAATTCTACTGACTGGGATTTTGTTGAGTTGTTTTTCACCTATGTTTATAGAGGATATTGGTCTATAATTTCTTAGTGGTGTCATTTGGCCTTGTTTTGGTATCAGTATTGTACTTGCTTCATAGAATGAATTTGGGAGTGTTCCATCATTTTCTATATTCTGGAATAGTTTGAGTAGAATTGGTGTCAGTTCCTCTCTGAATGTTTGGTAGAATTCACTAGTGAAGTCACCTGGGCCAGGACTTTTTTTGTTGGGAGCTTTTTTTTAAATGATCTGTTCAGTTTCTTTTTTTGTGGTTATTCTATTCAAATGTTCTACCTCAGATTGTGTTTGTTTGGGGAGGTGTGTTTCTAGAAACTTTTCCTAGAAAAAAAATTTTTCTAGGTTTTCAAATTCTTGGAGTACAGTTCTTCATAGTATTCTGTTATTATTCTTTTTCTTTCAGTAGGTTCTGTTGTGACATTGTCTGTTCCTATTTCATTTCTTATTCATGTCATCTGCATCTTCTCCATCTTTTTCTTTGTTAAATTTGCACCCCCCTTAAAAAAAAAAAAAAAAACACAACACCAAACTCATTGCCACCAAGTTGGATCTGACTCATAGTGAACCTCCCTTGGGTTTCCAAGGCAGTATCTCCTCAGAAATAGATTGCCTAATCTTCCTTCCAAGAAGTGCCTGGTGGGTTTGAACCAGCAGCCTTCTGGTTAGCAGTCAAATGCCTTAGGCACTACACCACCAGAGCCAAATTCTAGGTTTGTTGATCTTTCTATTGTTTTTCTGTTTTCAGTTATTTATTTCTACTTAAATCTTTATTACTTCCTCTCTTCCAGTGACTGTAGGTTTTGTTTTGTTTTTTTTTTTCCTTGCTATTTTTTTTTCTAATTATTAGAGATGTTGAGTTAAGGTGTTGATTTTGGTTCTTTCTTTTGTGATGTCTGTGTTTATTGCTAAAAATTGTCCTCTAAGCTTTGCTTTTACTGTGTTCCAAAGGTTTTGGTATGTTGTGTTTTCATTCTTATTTGATTTGAGGAATTTTTTTTTATTTCTTCTATTATCCAGTAGTTTTTTAATCAGGGTGTTAATAAGTTTCATTGAATTTGATTTTTCTCCTTGCTCTTCCTTTTGTTCATTTCTAATTTTGTAGCACTGTGATCTGAAAAGATGTTTTGTGGTATTTTAATTTTTTTTTTTTTTTTCCAATTATAGAGGCTTACTTTAAGGCCTAACATATTGTCTAATCTGAACAATGTGCCACGTGCCCTGGAAAAGAATGTAATTATGCTATCGTTGGATGGAGTGTTCTGTGCATGTCTATGAGGTGAAGTTGATTAATTGTGTTGTTTGGTTCTTCTGTGTCTTTGTTGAGTTTCTTTCTAGTTGTTCTGTCTTTCATTGAGGGTGATATATTAAAGTCTCCAACTATTATTGTGGAGTTGTCTCTTTTACATTGTGTTAAAATCTGATTTATGTATGTTTGAATTCTTTCATTAGGTGTGTAGATATTTATTGTGCTTATGTCCTCTTGTTTTATTGACACTTTAATGTCCAATAATGTACAATGTCCTTCTCTTTCTCTTTTGCTGGTTTTAGCCTTAAAGTCTATTTTATCAAAAATTAATATTGCTACTCCTGCACTTTTTCATTGACATTTGCTCAACATATGTTTTTCCTTTCCTGTTTAGCTTATTTTTGTTTTGTGTCCAAGGTATTTCTCTTATACACAGCATATTGATGGGCCATGTTTTCTTATCCATTCCACTACTCTGTCTCTTAACTGGCGCATTTAATCCATTTACAAAAAAAAAAAAAAAAAATGCTATCAATTCAGTTCCGACTCATAGTGACCCCCATTGGGTTTTCAAGACTGTGAATAATTTTGGAAGTAGATTACCTCATCTTCTGCTCATGTAGCAGCTGATATGTTTGAACATCTGGTTAGCAGCCAGATACCTGACCCACCATGCCACCAGAGCTCCTTAATCCATTACCTTCTATGTAATTATTGGTGGATATGAATTTACTGCTATCGTTTTGGTTTTTGTGTGTGGGTGTGCTGCTGATAATTTCTTTGCTCATATATTTTTCTGTGCCACATTTCTTTCATTTCTTTTCTTTTTTTTTAATTTTTTTATTGTGGTTGGGTGAAGGTTTCCAAAGCAAATCAGTTTTCCATTCAACAATTCATACACATTTTGTTTCACATCATTGATTTCAATCCCCAGAAAGTAACATAACTCATCCTACTCCCTCCCTGTGTTTCCTGTCTCCATTCTTCCTTCTTCCTATGTCTTCCTGCCTTCTGAATTTTTTCTTTGGAAACCTTTTGATCTTGAATGGTTGATTGTTCTAAGGAGTGAATACCTCCCTAGTATTATTGTTTACTTTATAGATCTGTCTATTCTTTGACTGAAAGTTGAACCACAGAGGTGAGTTCAGTTCCATACTTGAAGGGTGACTAAGAGCCTTATAGTCTCAGGGATTCCACCAGTCTCTAGAAAACAAATAATCCAGGTCTTTTTAATGATTTTGAGTTTTTTTCCACATTTTTCTCCCACTCTATCCAGGACTTTCTAATGTGATCCCTTTCAGAGTGTTAAATAGTGCTAGCTTGGCATTATATACTCAGGGTTGTGGAAGTTGAGGTTTGTGTGGTGCACTAGTCCTTTGGACTAATTGTTTCCATGTGTCTTTGATATTCTTCACTTTTCTTTGCTTCATATGGGGAGAGAATAATAGTTGCACCTCAGATAGCTGCTCCCAAGCTTTTAAGTCCCCAGTCATTACTCACCAAAGTAGGGTGCAAAATATTTTCTTTGTGGACAGTGTTGTACCAATTTCCTTTGATGTCCCCCAATACCATGGTCCTGAGTCCCCAGGCCCAATAATTCATTCACTCAAGACATTTGGTTATGACTAAGAAGTTTTCATAACTTTGGCCCATGTATACTCTACTGGATATATTGACAACATGTATAAATAACTATTTTGAAGTATCCTCTGTCAAACATATATTGGAGTAGTCCAATTTTGCCTTCCCATACCTGTTAGCTTGGGTATCTATGTATCCACTCATAAATTATTATTGTAATTGTTACTGAAAGATTGTGTGTAGAGAGTTCTGGTAAGATAGCAGAATAGGCAGACAAGCTAAACAAACCCTTTTCAACAAAGAAAAGAGAAACAAATTGACAGAGATACAGATGATACTCCTGTAGCCCTGAGCTTTGAAAGGAAGTATACAGAAGTGGATTAGGCACCAACTAGTGGAAAAACCTAAATGAAAACAGGTAAGTATGGAGACAGATGGAGCTGTGGACTGTCAGCTACTCTGATGGGACCCACAGCCTGAATATTTCCAAGTGGTGCTGGGACCTGAGAATTGACCTAAAGATCAGCCCTGGTCACCAAGGGCTTCAGGGATGACTGCGCTGGTGGCCTATGACTAGAAAGGGAAACAGCAAGGGGGAAGAACAGTTGTGTAATTTTGGCTGTCTAGAGGAACTTCAGCAGCCATTTTGATTGTTTCCAAGCAGTGGCCATTTTGGATATTTAAAGTGACTGAGGGCACAGCCAGTTTGAATGTTTACAAGTGGTGGTGATTTTGGATATTTAAAGTGGTCCAGGGCACAGCCATTTTGAATGATTACAAGCAACAGCCATATTGGATTTTAAAGTGACAACATTCTCATTCAGATTCCAAGGACCTAAGAATAGGCTTCATTTACCAAGAACATCAGGGACTTATGGGAGGATGACACTGGGAAAGGAGACAGGTGGTGAGTGAATAAGTGCTGCCAACTAGCAAATAGAGGCACACAGCACCCTGCTTACATAGATAACATCCAAGCCAAACAAAGAAAATGAAAATCGTGGGCAAGTCACTCCAACATACAATCACCAATTGAATATAAACACAAAAACATCACAATGTCTCAGAGACAACAGACCATCACAGTCCACACAATGAATGCAAGATAAAGTAAGAGAGACAAGAGACCAGGATACAGACCCAAAACACATCCCTGAGGAAGAAGCAGCATTGGAACTCCCTGATAACAAATTCAAAAGAATTATATTTAGATGCCTTCAACAGATTGAGAGACAGATCAAGGAAAACACTGACAAAATTAAGGAAAACAGAGAGAAATCCTAGCACAACTTCCAAAAACAATACAAGAACAAAATGACAAAATAAATGAAAAATTAGAAATGATACAAAATCTACAGATAGAAATCCAGAAGATTAATACTAAATTCTCAGAAATAGATAGCATATTGAAAGAGAAAGAAATAGAATTGAATCAATGAAAGACAGAATTAATGAGATTGAAGAAAAATACCTCCGTACTTCTCTGGAAAGGGAACAATCAGAGAAAAGATCAAAACAAAATGAAGAAAGCCTAAGGCTCATGTGGGATACCATCAACAGGAATAACCTACAAGTCATTGGAATTCTAGAACAGGAAGAGAAAAATAAAACCACAATGAAAATTTTAAAACGTCTGTTGGAAAAGAATTTCCCCAGTATGATGGAAGATGAGAATACATCCATTAAAGAAGTCCAACAAACTTATCACTAACATTTATAGAAATTCCAACACTTCAACAACAAAAAGATTAACAGTCCAATTAAAAAATGGGCAGAAGACATGAATAGACACTTCACCAAAGAGGATATTCAGGTGACCAGCAAATACATAAAGAAATCTTCACAATCATTAGCCATCAGAGAGATGCAAATCAAAGCAACAATGAGATACCATTTCATCCCAACACTAATTGCAAAGATCAACAAGACAGAAAATAACAAATGTTGGTGAGGATGTGGGGAGATTGGGACCACTGCTGATGGGACAAATCATTGTAAAATGATACAACCACTATGGAAAACAGTATGGTTTAAAAAGCTTGAATTAGAAATACCATTTGATCCAGCAGTCCCATTACTAAATATATATCCTAAAGAAGTGAGAGCCAGGACAAGAACAGATATATGCACACCCATGTTCATCACATCACTATTTACAATAGCAAAAAGACAGAAACAACCTAGGTGCCAATCAACAGAAGAACGGATAACCAAACTATGGTACATACACACAATGGAATACTATGCAACACTAATAATAATATAGAATCTGCAAAACACTGCATAACATGGATGATCTTGGAGGACATTATGTTGAGTAAAATAAGTCAATCACAGAAGGACAAAAATAGTATTAGTTCATTATTGTAAAAAGTCAAGGAAAGGTTTATATATGGAAGGAAACTTTCTTTGTTGGTTACCAGTGGTGGGAGGGGAAGAGAGGAAACACTGCAAAAAAATAAATAATGCATTGACCCATGTCACTTTAGTTTTGTGTACTTCAGTGTACCTAAATTGTATTTCAATAAAATGTATTAAAAAAACACTAACATAATTTAAAAAAAAAAAGATTGTGTGTATAATAGTATTTACCTCTGTTGCTTTCAACTATCGTGCTCCTGTTAGTGTCTTCCTTTGTCTTGATCATTTTGTTCTGATCTCTCCCTTATTGTATATTTCCTTCCCCTTCAACTATGTTAATATATACCTACCTTCTAGTTAGTGACTTATCCTCCCTTCCCTCTCATCCCTGGTAACCGTCAAATAATGTTTCTTTCTGTATGAAAACCTTTTCTTGCATTTTTATAATAGTGGTCTTCTAAAATATTTGTCCTTTTGTGATTGACTAATTTCACTCAGCGTAATATCCTCCAGGTTCATCCATGTTGAAGTTTCACAGATCCATTGTTATTCTTTAATATTCCATTGTGTGTGTGTGTGTGTATGTGTGTACAAATAGTTTGTTAATCCATTCATCTGCTGATGAGTGAGCATTTAGATTATTTCTATCTTTTTGTTATTGTGAATATAGCTGCTATGAACTTGGATGTGTGTATTTCTATCCATTTGTGTCATGGCTCTTATTTCTTTAGAAATCCCATTGTTGTTGTTGTTATGTGCCGTTGAGTCGGATCTGACTCATAGAGACCCATCCTTGGTTTGTCGAGGCAGTATCAATCCCCTAGTAGTGGGATTACTGGATCATATGATATTTCTGTTTCCAACTTTTTGAGGAAGTGCCATACTGTTTTTCACAGGATTTGTACCATTTTATAATCCTACCAGCAGTGTATGAAGGTTTCAGTCTTTTCACAGCCTTTCTAGCTTTTGTTTTTTGTTTTTTTAATGCTGTGGTAGATGGTATCTCATTGCTGTTTTAATTTGTATCTCTCTCATGGATAATGATCATGAGTATTTCTTCCTGTGTCTTTTGGCCACATGAATGTCACTTCTTTGAAGTGTTTTTCATGTCCTCTGCCCATTTTTAATTGGATCATATGTCTTTTTGTTGTTGAAGTGTTGAAGTTTTCTATAAAATTTAGAGATTAGTCCCTTGTCTTACATGTCATTGCCAAAAAAGTTTTCCCACTCTGTAGGTTCTCTTTTTAGTCTTTTGGTAAAATCCTTTGATGCACCTAAGTGTTTAATTTTTAGGAGGTCCCAGTTGTCTAGCTTTTCTTCTGCTATTTGTGCATTTTTAGTTGTGATTCATAGTATCTTTATGCCAGCTATTAGGGCACCTATTTTTGTCCTGTCCCTATTGTTCCTTTGATGGCCTTTATAGGTTTAGGTTTTACATTTAGGTCTTTGCCCTATCTTGATTCTACTTTTCTATATGATGAGAGATATGGCTCCTGTTTCATTTTTATAAAAATGGATATCCAGTTTTGCCAGCACCTTTTTTAAAAACACTATCTCTTCATCATTTGACAGGTTTCATCCCTGTGTTAAAGATCAGCTGTGCATAGGTAGATGGATTTACTTCTGGGTTCTCAAGTCTGTTCCATTGTTCTGTGTCTTGTTCATTTTCCAGAACCAGTCTGTTTTGACTACTCTGGCTGGGTAGTAGGTTTTGAGATCAAAGACTGTGAAGCCTCCAACTTTGTCCTTCTTTAGTAGTACTTCGTTTATTTGGGGCCTCTTTCCTTTCCACATAAAGTTGATGATTAGTTTTTCCATGTCTTTCAAAAATGATAATGGAATCTGGATCAGGATTAAAATATATTGATAATTTCACAACGTTATGTCTTCCTATCCATGAGCATGATATATGCTTCCATTTATGTAGGTATCTTTTGGCTTCTTGTAGTAGTGTTTTGAAGTTTTATCTGTATAGGTCTTTTTGTAACTCTCATTAGAGCTAATCAGAAGTATTTCATGTTTTATGTGTTGTTATTATTGTTAGGTGCCATTGAGTCAGTTCTGGCTCCTAGCTACCCTCTGTACAATAGAAAGAAACACTGCCCAGTCCTGTGCTATCCTCAGAATTGTTGCCATGCTTGAACCCATTGTTGCAGTCACTGTGTCGATCCATTTTGTTGAGGATCTTCTTTTTTCGCTGACCTTCTGCTTTACCAGCATAATATCTTTCTACAGGGATCGGTCTCTTCTGACAACATGATCAAAATACAAGCCATGAAGTCTAGCTATTTACACTTATAGCAGCATTCTGATCATACTTCCTCCAGACAGATTTGTTTGTTCTTCTAGCAGTCCATGTTGTTGTTGTTGTAATGTGCCATTGAGTCGGACTGACTCATAGCGACCCCTCCTTGGGTTTCCCAGGCAGTATCACTACGGAAGTAGATTGCCCCATCTTCCTTCCAAGGAGTGGCTAGTGGG
>NW_006921633.1:3114210-3116039 GCF_000298275.1 Orycteropus afer afer | reverse complement strand
CATGTAATATCTCCTTGTTCTGCTCAAATGACAGCCTCTTGGTCTATGTACAGGTTTCTCATGAGGACAATTAAATGTTCTAGAACCCCTTTCTTCACAACATTATCCGTAATTTGTTATGATCTACACAGTCAAATGCTCTTTCACTCAATGAAACACAGGTAAGTGTCCTTCTTCCACATCTGTCTTAGTCTGGAAGCTCTGCTGAAACCTGCCTACCGTGGGTAACCCTGCTGATATTTGAAATATCAGTCGCAAAACTTCCTGCATTGCAGCAACATGCTAGTCACCACAGTACAACAAACTGACAAATGAGTGGTGGATCTTTTGGGTTGCTATTATAGGAGCTCTGGTAGTGTAGTGACTAAGGCACTTGACTGCTAACCAGAAGGCTGGCGGTTCAAACCCACCAGCCACTCCTCGAAAGAAAGTTTGGGCAATCCTACTTCCGTAGTGATACTGCCTCAGAAACCCAAGGAGGGGTCGCTATGAGTCGGGGCCGACTCGACGGCAAACAACAACAACAACACAACAATTATAAATGCATTGTTTTCCTGATTTCCTTTTTGATGAAGGACAAAACTAGAAATAACATCAACAAAGACACAGAAGAGCTAAACAACACAAACAACTTGACCTCATATATAAAACACTCCACCAAAAATAGCACAAGTGCATATGGAACATTCCCAGAATAGACCATATGTTAAGCCACAATGCAAGCCTCTATGTCAATCCATTTTGTTGAGGGTTTTCCAAAATTGTGTTATTTTGGAGCTCTTCTGTTGGGTGCACCAATATTTATTATAATTATATCCTCTTGTGTGATTGACTCATTAATTATTATATAATGTTCTTCCTTTTCTCTTTTGCTGGTTTTTGCCTTAAAGTTTCTTTAGTCAGAAATTAATATTGCCCCTCTTGCTCTTTTTTGATTGACATTTGCTTGATATATATTTGTCAACCCTTTGATTTTTATCCTATTTTGGTCTTTGTGTCTAAGATGTGTCTCTTATAGACAGTATATTGATAGGTCATATTTTCCTATCCATTTTGCTAATTTCTGTCACTTAACTGGTGCATTCAGTCCATTGATAGGTTTGAATTTACTGCTATCATTTTGCTATTTTTTTTTTCCTGTGGTGCTGCTGAATTAATTGTGGCATATACTTCTCTGTGCTGAGTTCATTTTGTTCAGATAGTTTCTTATCATTTCCCTAGTTTCTGTTGTTTTAGTGTTTACTATATCTTTTTTCTTTTCCCCTTTCTGATTTTGATGAAAAGGCTCACTAATTTTCTTTGAGGTTACCCTGTAATTTATTATTCTTTCCCCAAGTTTAAAACACTGTATTCTGTCTTTTAATTATCTTGATGCCTTCTTCATTTGGAAGTTCTCTAACTACACTATTTATTCCCTTTTTTTGCTGTGTAGTCATCCTCTTTTACAAATTGATGTCTCTGGTTCCCTATTTTCAGCTTTGTAGGTTTATTTTGGATTCTTCTATATTTGAATGGGTTCCCGAGTAATGTTGTCATGTGTGTTAATGTCAGGTTGTTGTCTGGGATTGTTCGTTCTCTGTGCAAATAATTCTATTAAGTATTGTTTCTAAGATTAGTCTGATTTTTTTACAAATTCCCTTAATTTCTCTTTACCTGGTGCTAAAACGGCAAGGAGGCCACATGTTCTAACCTCCTCTAATCCCACAAGAGGAAGACAGGATTACCAGCAGTAACCCAAGGCCTATTACTGCCAGGCCAGACATGTTGCCTCCCTCCAGCCCTTTCTCCATCCATTCCTCCCAGAGCACCCACCACCTCTCTCCTGGGTT
>NW_006921633.1:3106933-3113851 GCF_000298275.1 Orycteropus afer afer | reverse complement strand
TTATAGCATCAGAACTCTAAGCACCTGAGAGAGAGTGGGCACCTCCCAGAACATTGTTTTGTGCCACTCCCAACAGAAATACTCCAGGTGGACACCTTCAGCAATCAGGAGCTCCTCAGTTGCTCATACAAATCCCACCTTGGAGTTTACAAAGACTTATGGGTAGAAAAGCCACACAAAATAATTTACTACACTGCACCTGGAAATGTCCTAATTTCACTGTTATATTTGAGTGGCAGTTTTGCTGAGTATATAATTTTTGGTTGGCAATTTTTTTCTTTCAGAATTTTATATATGTCATCCCATTGACTTCTTGCCTGTATTTTTTTCTGCCAAGAAATCAGAGCTCAGTTTTATTGGTTCTCCTTTGTAGGTAATGTCATTTTTCCCAAGTTTCTTTCAGGATTCTTTCTTTGCCTTAGGTTTTGGAAAGTTTGATTATGATACGTCTCAGTGATTTTCTTTTGGGGTCTATCCTTTTTAGAGTTTGTTGAGCTTCTTGAATGCATATCTTCTTGAAAATGTATATCTTCATGAAAGTTTTCTTCCAACAAGTCTGAGGCAGTTATCTCAGTGCTATTATTATTCGGTATCTTCTTGTCCCAGAATTCTGATCATATGTAAATTATTTCTCTTGATAGTGTCCCAAAAAAGTTATAAGGATTTCTTCACTTTTTGTCATCATTTATCTGATTGTTCCTTGTCTTCATTTTTACTATTTCTGTTTTCCATTGACTCAATTCCACTCCTTTGCCTTCTCAGTGCATTATCTATTTCTGAAATCTTAGTATTAATCTTCTGGATTTCTATTTGCTGTTGTAGTATGGTTTCTAATTTTCCATTTATTTTGTCAGTTGGTTCTTGTATTGCTTTCCTGAATTCTTCTAGAGTTTTGTCTATATTTTCCCTGTTTTCATTGATTTTTCTGGTCACTACATTAAAGCTACCTATATGCAATTCTTTTGGATCCATTTCAGGTAGTTACAATGCCATTTATTCCTCAGAAAGGTTTTCTGGCTCTGTCTATGTTCACTTGTTTCTTTGTGTGAAATGGGGTTGTCTGTTGTCTCTAAGATATTGTGCTGTTGTTGTATTTGTATTTGATTGATGATTGTATGTTGGTGTGTTTCACTCAGAATTGTTTGTTTTTCTTTGCTTTGTTTTGTTTTAATATATCCAGGCAAGCAGGGAAAGTGGGCTAGTTTGCTTGCTCTTTTGGCAGCACTTAGGTACCCATAACCTATCTCTTGGTATGTTGATAGAGGGTGGTAGTATGTGTGCAATTCTCTGTTTGCTGTTCATGTAGAGTTGATGGTTGGTTGGGGTGGTGTTGGGTGCCATCTACCATTAATCAGTTGGTGCCAGTGTGGTGATGGCCCTTGCTCACTGGGTGGGACTTCAGGAGTTGCTGGTGTGAGTGGATAGAGTGGACATATTTGCTTTCTCCTGCTGGGTGGGACCAAAGAAAGAAAGAAAGAGAAACAACAACAAAATAAAATTTAAAAAGAAAACAAAGAAAGGAAAAGAGGAAAAAGGAAGAAAAGAGAAAAATAAGGGCAGGGAAAAGAGAAAGACAGAAGGAGCAGAAAGGAAAACAAGGAAAGGGGGAAAAGGAAAAAGTGCGGCAGGGGGGAATAAGACTATGAAAGAAAAAATAGGGACAAACTTAGGAGCCCTAATGCAGGGCATAAATACACTATTGAATATAACTAAAAACACAGCCACCAGAAGACAAAATAGATGATTGGTACCTCCAAAAATTTAGACACTTATGCACATCAAAATAGTTCACCAAAAGAATTAAAAGGGAACTGATAGACTAGGGAGAAAAAATGACAATGACATATCAGAGAATGGGCTAAATTCTAAAATTTAGAGAAAACTCCAATACCTTAACTACAAAAAAACAAATAATACAATTAAACATTGAGCAGAAGACACGAATAGATGCTTCACCAAAGAAGACAATCAGGCAACTGACAAACTCATGAATAAATGCTTACAGTCATCAGCTATTAGAGAGATGTAAACCAAAACAACAGTGAAATATCTCATCCCAGCAATAATAGCAAAGTTAAAAAAACAGAAAATAACAAGCTGGCAAGAGTGTGGAGAGACTGGAACCCTCATATACTGCTGGTGGGATTGTAAAACGGTACAATCACTGTGGAAAACAGTATGGCACTTCCTTAAAAAGTTGGAAATGGAAATACCATGTGATATAGTAATCTAACTACTAGAGAAATAAGAGCTATGACACAAACAGATACACACCCATGTTTATCACAGCACTATCCATAATAGCAAAAGATAGAAATAAATGCCCATCAATGGAGGAATAGATCAACAAACTATGGTACATACAAACAGTGGAATGCCACATAAAGTTAAAGAACAATGATGAATCTGTGAAACGTCTCATAACATGGATGGACTTAGAGGTCATTATGCTAGGAGCTCTGGTAGTGTAGTGCCTAAGGCCCTTGACTGCTAACCAGAAGGCTGGAGGTTCAAACCCACCAGCCACTCCTCGGAAGGAAGGTTGGGCAATCTACTACCGTAGTGATACCACCTCAGAAACCCAAGGAGGGGTCACTAAGAGTCAGGTCTGACTCGACGGCACATAACAACAACAACATGCTGGGTGGAGTTAACTCAAAAACTCACTATTCGACTCATAGCAACCCCTCCTTGGGTTTCTGAGGCAGTATCTCTACAGAAGTAGATTGTCCAATCTTCCTTTTGAGGAGTGGCTGGTGGGTTTAGAACTGCCAGCCTTCTGGTTAGCAGTCAGATGTCTTAGGCAGTACACCACAAGGACAAATATTGTGAGACTACTATTGTAAAAAGTCAAGAAAAGAGTTCTATAAAAAAATAAATATTCTTTGATGGTTACAAGGGGTGAGTGGGGAAGAGAGGGTAAACCACTAACTAGAAGGTAGACATATTTTAACTAGGGTGAAGAGAAAAAATTTTTTTAAGTTTCAAATAATAAGAATGCTAGATTTTTTCTCCTACAAGAGGAGGAAAAAAAAGAGAAGGGGAAAATGAAAAGAGAAAAAACAAGGAAAGGGAAAGAAAAGATTTAAAAAAAAAAAAAAAAAGGAAGCAAAAAAACTGAGGGGTGAGGTGACCAGTCAATGCTGCTGCCAGCCAAGGCAGCCATTGGCTTGGAATCAGTTCAGGCTGGTGCTCCTGCCAGCCTAGGAGGCAGTTGAGGGTGGGGTGCTTGGCCCAGGATGGTGCTTCTACCAGCCTAGTTGACAGATGGAGGCAAGATGCCCAGTCCAGGACAGTATTTCTGCTGACTTAAGAGGTGGCTGGGGGTGGTCTGCCTGGTCCAGGATGGCATGTTCTGCCTGAACAAGCAGGCAAAGAGCTCATGCCTCCAAATGCAAGGGTGACATACAAGCTGCACCTGATCCATGAGGGTGTGCTTCCAATCTCAGTTAGGGTGGAGACAGCACGGGAGGAGTGTCACCAGCCATCTGGTGGGTGTAGGTAGGGGATAGCCACACTTCTGGTCACTGGGAGGGTGTGGGGAATAAGGGGAAGATCATACCTTTTTGGTCACCAGCCACCACCGGCACTGGTGCAGTCCTGGGTGAGCAGAGCCAATTATCAGGTTCCTGTCTCAATTGGAATGGTGTTTGCAAAAATTCTAAATAACATGTTGTGTCAGGCCAGTTAACAATTCACCACTCTGTATGTCTACTTGTTCACTGTTTTCCTTCACTTTCTTCTAGTCAGTATTTGATCTACTTCTTTATCCTTTCCTTTGAAGCTCAGGGTTCCAAGATTATCATCTGTACCTGTTTCATTTGGTTTTTCATGTCTTTGTTATAGAGGGTCTGGGTAGCTTACTAGAAAATCTTGTCTAGATTAGACAGTGTCTAGTTCACTATCTTGCTGGAGTGCCAAGTTTATTTTCTTTATAGATTTTTCTTATCATTTCCTTTCTTGCTGTTGTTTTAGTGTTTACTGAATCTTTATGATTTTATTTTGATGAGGTTTATTAATTTTCTTTGAAATTACACTGTAATTTATTATTATCTCCCCAAGTGTAAAAGAATATATTCTACCTTGATATCATCTTGACTTCCTGTTCATTTGGAAGTTCTGTAACTACACCATTTTTCCCTATTTTTGCTTTGTAGTTGTCCTCATTTACAAATTGATGTCTGTGGTTCCTTGTTTTTAGTCTTGTAGGCTTATTTGAGCAATCTACTTCTGTAGTGATACAGCCTTAGAAACCCAAGGAGGGATCACTATGAGTCAGATCTGACTCAACAGCAGTGAGTTTGGTTTTTTGAGTTTATATCTGGGTTGAATTCCAGGTGATGTTGTCATGGGTCTTAACCTCAGGTTGTTGTCAGCCCTTGTTGGTTCTCTGTACAAAGGACTCTCTTTAGCATTTCTTATAAAGTTGGTCTGGTTTTTACAAATTCTCTTAATTTCAGTTTATCTGGAAATATCCTAATTTTTTCATTATATTTGGTGAACAATTTTGCTGAGTATATTTTCTTGGTGGATTTTTTTCCCCTGATTTCAGGGTTTTCTATATATAATGCCATTTCCTTCTTGCCTGCATGGTTTCTGCTGAAAAGAATGACAGTTCAGTTTTTTTGGTTCTCCTATGTAGGTAATTTCATTTTTCCCAAGCTGCTTTTGGGATTCTTTCTTTGTTTTTGGTTTTGGAAAGTTTGATTATGATATGCCTTGGTTATATTATTTGGGAGTCTATCTTATTTGAGGTTCATTAAGCTTCTTGAATGTATAACTTCTTATCTTTCAGGATATCAGGGAAGTTTTCTTCTAGAAAATTTTAGACAATTTGGTTTTTTTGTTTGTTTGTTTGGTTTCGTCCTGTTCTGGAATTCTGATCACACAAAATTTATTCCCCTTGATGGTGTTTCATAAAATTCTTAAGCTTCCTTCATTATTTTTTTTTTTCTGATTGTTCCTCTAACAGATTAGTATTAAGATATTTGCCTTCAATTTCACTAATCCTGTCTTCCATTAATTTAATTCTACTCATTTGCCCTTTCAATGTATTATCTATTTCTGAAATTTAAATATTTGTCTTCTGGATTTCTATTTGCTGTTTTTGTATGTTTTCTCACATTTCATTTATTTTCTCAATTTATTCTTGTATTATATTCCTGAATTATTCTAGAGTTTTGTTTGTGCTTTCCTTGATTTTGTCTATCATTTCCTTGATGTTGTCTTTGTTTTCTTGATCTCTGTCTTAATTTGTTGACAGGCTCTAAGTACAATTCTTTTGAATTCCTTATCAGGTAATTACAATAACATTTCTTCCTCCAAAAGATTTTCTGGCGTTTTATTTTGGTCACTTACTTGATCTATCATGTGCTTTTTTTTTTTGCATGTGTTTTGAAATTTTGTTTTCTCTAAGACACTATGTTATTATTGTATTAATTTGTTGATTGTATGTTGATTTTATTTATGCTAATTTTTTTCATTTGTTTGTTTGTTTGTTTGATATATCTGGGCAATAGAGCAAGCATGCTACTCTGGTCCCTAGTTTGGCCACAATAGGCACCCACCACCTGGCTCCAGATTAATGTGATAGCAGATGACAAGTCTCTAATCACTGGTCATGCAGAGCAGCTGAGGACAGACTGAGCAGGTGCCCTGTCCAGCCTGTCTTCACCTGCTCTACATGACCAGCGATTAGATCAGATCCAGATAATATCTGATCCAGTGGTGCTGGTATGGGGAGTGGCACTCACTCAGGGGGTGAGGCAGCAAGTGTGGCAGGTATAGCTGGGTATGATCATTGGCTCCTGACTGATGGGACAAAGAAAAGGGAGGGGAAGAGGAAGAATAAAAACAATTAAAGAAAAGAGTAAAACAAAATAAGAAAAATGGAGGAACTAAGAAGAAGCATATAAATATAGAAAGAAAAAGAAGAAAAAAAGGTGACAACAGTACTGGCACAGGAACTGGCTCCCATACACAGCTGTAGCATGAACCTGATGCTCATTCTGCAGGAGTGGACATTGCCAACTGCAGAGGAAAGGGTGTGGGTACTGGTGACCATAAAAGCATAAGGGTCAAGGTCAAAACTAAAAACTAGGAAAGAGAAGATGAAGGAAGAAAAGAAAAGAAAAGAAAAAAGCCACAGGGGAAGAGGGGAGAATTTAGAAGGAAAGAAAAAGAAAGAACACAGCACAGCACTGGCAATGGGGGAGGTCTGACTGGCTGCCAGATGGGTGGAGGTGGGGAGGACTGCACCTCTGCTCACTGAAAGGTTGTGTGGAATAAGAGGGAAAATCACATTTCTCTGCTCATCAATCACCACTGTTTGTGCTAGTGCAGTCCTGGGTGAGCACAGCCAGTTGTCTGATTCCTGCCCTAATTAGAACAATGCAGTAATTCAAAATGACGACACTGTGCATGGTCAGTTGGCAATTAACCACTCCATATACCTCCTTATTTGTTGTTTTCTGTTTTCATCCAGTCTCTACCTCTAACTGGTATCTTTCTACTTCTTTATCCTTTCCTGTGAAGCTCCGGGTTCCAGGATTGTCATATGTACCTGTTTCTCTTGGTTTCTCAAGTCTTTATTGTAGAGGTTCTAGGTAGTATATCTGCCTAATCAACCATCTTAGATCCTCCTTCTTTGTGACCTCTTTATGTTCACTTTCCAATGTTAAATTTTCTAAAGAGAGAGGAAAATCAAATGGAAGGTTAAGAAAAGGGAAGAATAAAAAACCCATTATGCATGTTGCTTTGAATTTAGGTCTGATCCATTCCACCTATTTGAGAGAAAGGCATGAGAAATTATATCCTTTTTGTTTCTAAGAATAAAATACTTCAATTAGTTTTTGATACTGAAACATTTGATAATAAAAAAATAAACTTAGAACTATATTTTAAAAGAAAAATTCCAAT
>NW_006921633.1:3091996-3106833 GCF_000298275.1 Orycteropus afer afer | reverse complement strand
ATATATATGTATATAGCCTTTTACTTAGGTATTCATATGCAGAATAAAATTATGGTCACTTGTTCTTTCTCAACTGTTTTATAACTTTATCTGAGTTTTTTCATGAAAATATGTTTTAATGACACAGCAAATTATCTTTATGCTAATTCCATCAAGTCTCATTTAAGGACAAGTTATGAAATGGAATATATAACGCTTTGCCTCAACAGACATCTGATTTAGTTCAATGAATTTTTATTGAGTACTTATTAAGTACCAAATGTTGCACTGAGAATTGAGAATATAGAGATAAATAAGCAAGGTCCCTACACTTAGGAAGTTCACAGTCTAACACGGGAGACTACATGTAAGCAAGAAAACACCATTGTATATTACAGATGTCAAAATAGAGAGTACAAATTGAATTCCAGAGGAGGGAGACTGGGGAGAGGAGACATGCCTAATACTGGTCCTAGACACAGTTTTTCAGTCACACAAGGGTGTGTGTGTGTGTGTGTGTGCATCGGTATGTCTATGTTAGAGGAGGGAGGGGCAAGGGGAAAGCAAGCCAAGTGTGGGCAACAACATAATACAGCACATTAGATTCTTGGAACTTCAAACAGTTCATGTGAGCTGGAGTCTACAATGTAGGGGAAGAAAATGGTCTGGAATGAAATGAGAGTACAGAGAAAAGCAGGGAGAAAACCTCATCAAAGTGCAAATCCCAGCCCCAAAGCCAGACACGCTGAATCAAAATCTGGAGGTGAATCCTGCAATCTACATTTGTAACAAATTCCCCTGGTGCATGCTCCCTGAAGTTGAGAATCACAAAGTAGATGGCAGGAAAACCTCTGAAGATAACACCTCCTCCCTCCTTTGTCAAATTATCATTTCTCCATTGATTAGCCCCACATAATCGAGTAGATAATAGGAACAGAATGGGCCAAGGCTCCTGGCCCAATACTGTTTAGCTATAATAAAGAAGGATGGGCAGAGGGGAAGAAGTGGAATCTAATCTATAAAAGGTAAAGACCCAACCCTCCATCATCACAGCTGCTCCTGTGTTGAGTATGTAGTATTACTTTTTTTACTTGCTGGTTTTGCTGCCAGAGGAAGTATCTCAGGGTATTTGGTGGTAATATTTCTAATTTCTGTATAAAACTTCTTTAAAAATGGGTTTGGACTTTGGAATGATTGGCTTTGCATTCACTTTGTATTCTAACATGATTGTTTCTTATTATGATAAGACCTTTAAAAAAAAAAAAAAGAAGAAGTTGTGTCCAGTCGTTAAATAAAGTAAATCCTTTCAAAATACAAAGATTATACTTTTCCTACATATAATGCATGTACCAATAATATTGCATGTGCCAGAAATCTGTGGAAATAAGGTTTCAATTCAACAAGGGAAACAGTTTGGTAATTAATGCTTCATCAAGAAAAATATGGGAGACACATGATTCTTGCCAGGTCTTCTCCTGATGCATTCAGTGAAGGAAGCCATACTCTGCCTGGGGTATCAACATGCCTCTATTGCACCATTCTTCCTGCACATCTAACCTGGATGGCTGTGAATTGGCTTAATCTCAGCTGGCAACTGTGAGATGTTAATAGAATCCCTCACAGTGGTCTCTGGGATTATGCTAAACAGAGCAATTTCCTTGCCCTCATGGAATAAAAGACTTGCACGGCCAAATTTCTATTTAGGACAAGAAAAAAGTGGCTATAGTTACTATTTCATGCTCAACCTCTTTTACATTTACTAAAATCAGTTTTCTGAAGTACTGTTGTATTGGAAAGTGGATGACCCTTTCCTTCTTCACAGTCTGTCTTAGTCTGGAAACTCTGCTTAACCCTGTCCACCATGGGTGAACCTATTGGTATTTGAAATACCTGTGGCATAGCCTCCAGCCTCATAGCAACATGCAAGCTACCACAGTACAACAAACTGACAGATGAGTGATGAGAAAGGAAACCAGGTTTGGAAATTAATTTGTCTTCAGTAGATTTACTTGCTACTTACAGCAAACTTTACTTGCTACTTACAGTGCTACTTTTAAAACAACAATAATAATAATTCAATCAAGGGAGTTTGGGTGTTAGAAGCTGAACCTAAGTGTTTTCCTTCTGAAAGCACCTCCCATCCTTTTTATGGATGCTACTCACCTGCTGGGCTTTCCTTAAATTTCAACTCTTCAGATTATCACATTTAATCAGCTCTTCTTCATTTCTTCTGTGAATACTTTGTATTCAACTAATTAATACTAAAGTTTAGAGACAATTGCGGCTGGGACTGAGGTTGACATGAGATTTCTGAGTTACATTCAACTCCAATTCTTGGTGACCCCTGAGAATGGGGCAGAAAATCTTTTTCTGCAAAAGGAATGAAAACTAATGTCATTTTTCAGCATAGAAAAATCAAGGCCAGTTCTTTTCCTCATTCACCCAGGAACTCAAAGCTAATCAGATGGGCTAAATTTATTAATAATTGTAAGATCAACTTTACAATTAAATATATGTATGTGTGTGTGATATATATATATAAATAAAACCAAACTCACTGCCATTGACAAGTCAGACCCGACTCATAGCGACCCCTCCTTGGGTTTCCGAGGCAGTATCACTACAGAAGTAGATTGCTCAATCTTCCTTCCAAGGAGTGACTGATGGGTTTGAACTGCCAGCCTTCTGGTTAGTAGTCAAGTGCCTTAGGCACTATGCTACCAGAGCTCCAGGTTAGTGGGGTAGTGGAAGGTAAATATTTGAAGTTCTTAATTTTTTCTGCTCCTCTTTGCCATCTTCCATTACCTCTTTCTTCAAGTCTCCAGCCTCACCGAAGTTTTCCACCCAAAGTTGCCTCTTTCCCCCAACATCCCATGCTCCCAAGTTTCTTTCCTTCCACAGTCAGGATGCCCTTGTCTTCAGCGCTGCTCACATTAGTTGGGCAAAGAGAGCAGCTTGCCTGCACTAATTCCTGGGCATACTTTCTTCACATGGCCTCTGAGAGCATTGCACTTCTTTGGTTTTTCTCATTGATCAATCCTTCTCTGCCTCTGTGGCTGGCTCCTCTGCTTTCCTTGATGTCTGAATTTTGGAAAACCCCAGAGATCAGTTCTTGGTCCCTTCCCTTCTCCATCTATACTCACTCCCTAGTATAGTGCCATTTTGTAACATATACGCAAATGACTCTAACATCTATATCACCTCCCAGCTGTCTCCCCTATATTACAGACTGGTTTTGTATATCCGATTGTATTCTTGAAATAGCCACTTGGATTCCAAGACCAAACTCCTGCTCTTCCTTTCCAAGCCTTTCTACTCTCAGACTTCCAGAATAGAGCAAATTCACCCTTTTAGTTGCTCAATATACAAATCTTGGCATCATTCTTGACTTCTCTCACTCATTTACTGTTAAAAAATCTCATTGGCTCTGCTTGAAAATATATCCAAGGTCTGTCCATTCTGGTCACCTCCACTGCTACTCTCCTTCTCCATGCCATTGTCTTCTTTCCCCAAATTTATGCAGGAACCTATTTGGTCTCCACGTCTCCATCTTTGCCCTTATAGTATATTCTCACCATGGCAGCCAGAGTGATCCTATTAAGATTACTTCAGATCATGTCACTTCTCTGCTCAAAATTCTCCAGAAAATGAGTCTTTACAGTAGCTTTCAAGACTTTACAAATCTGACCCCTGTTATACCTCACTAACCACATCTCTTACAACTTCCCCCTCACTATTTCTGGGATCTTTCAGATATTTGCATGAGATGTTGCTTCTCTCTGAAATTCTCTTTTTCAACTATCTGCATGATTCACTACCTCATTTTCTTCAGTCTTTGCTCAAACGTTACCTTCTCAAGGGACATACTCTGCCTATTCTACTTAATACTGCAAACAACTCTCCAACATTTTCGATCTCCCTTACCCTGCTCATTTTCTGT
Organism: Orycteropus afer afer; assembly: GCF_000298275.1. Taxonomy (NCBI): domain Eukaryota; kingdom Metazoa; phylum Chordata; class Mammalia; order Tubulidentata; family Orycteropodidae; genus Orycteropus; species Orycteropus afer. The sequence goes on along the minus strand of NW_006921633.1, from coordinate 3,102,914 downwards.
ATAGCATTTATCACCTTGTAATAGAAGACACAATTCACTTATGTTTATCTCACTCAATGAGAATATAAGCAAAATAGTACCATGTACTTGTAAGGACATGCTAGAATTTCTGAAGGCTTCTTGGTTTGTGCACAATACATTCATTGCATGTACAGTAGTAAGAAACACAGTCCCCAATGCATAGCAGGTTCTCAACATTTAAAAAACACTTTGTACCTTGTTGAACTACATTCATTTTCTTTTCTTCTGTAAGATTTTTTCTTTTCTCTCTTTTTTTTTTTAAATTTTCTTCAAGAATTAGAATGGTCAATTTTTTAATGTTTAAAAAAATGGTTATTTTAACTTGCAAGATGATATAGATGACAACTGGAAAGATTCAGCAGGTTGCAATGGCCCTAATGAGTTCTGAGGATTAATATGAAGTCCTTTCCTTGTCAGTGGAAAGTTTTTTCCTGGTTTATGGTTTGATATTTGTCCTGTTAATCTGATAGGAATAACTACTCCTCAAACTGACCTCCTACTACCTGACATTAAATTTTGGAAAGAAAGCTGAAGAGGTCATCATGCTCATATGCCTCTATAGCATAATTACAATTTAGTCAGACCGAGACAGGTTTCTTCTCTTCCTGAGGATATATGGTACATATACTCCAAGCCTTCTTGGACACATAACAACAACAACAACAAGGGTTAAGAAGAAAACTAAGGACACATCACAGTTATGTGAGTGGTTCACATGGTTAACATTCTTGACTGAGTCTACCCAGAGGTGCCTTGAAAGAAAGCGTTAGTGATCTGTCTCTGAATAATCAACCACTGAAAACCTCAGCACAGTTCTATTTCGATACACATGGGGTCACGATGAGTTGGAATCAACTCGATGGCAACTGAGGTAGTTAAGGTTATGTGTGACTTTGCTGGACCTGGTTTTGAGTGGCTTGGCACCTGGATGTAGTGATTCCCCATGATTAGACTGGTGATCAACTTCATGGTGGAATCTGCTGTGAGTAACTGCCTTAGGGATGTGGTCTACTTCTAGTATATAAGAAGAAGCTTTGAGAAAGGTCTCTGAGCTTCTTGGCCCATCTGGATCCTACATACATGTCTTCATTCAGCAGTCTGCCATTATGGCCTGCCAATCTTGGGATTGTTTCTAGACTTAAACCAATGGCTTACCATGTTGCTTGATAATCTTGAGACTGTACAATTTTACTTGTTGACCTTGGGCTTGTCAGCCTCAGCAGCTGCCTAAGTGAAGAAACATCTCCAGCTCCAGTGGGCTGGAAAGAAGAAGCAGAGCTGAAGCCAAGGTCAAAGGGCCTTCACCCAGCTCCTAGAGCTGGCACTTTGAACTCAGACTTCTAGCCTCCTAAACTGTAAGAGAGTAAAGCCATCCACTTACAGTATTTTGTTAAAGCCATCCACTTGTATTTTCTGTTAGAGCCACACTAGGTAACCAAAACAGCAACTGTTTTGTTTTATGGAAAAAATGTTTATTGTGAGTTCCAGATAAACTTGCTTACAATTGAATTTTAGAAGTAGAGACCACAAGACAGATAGATTTCAAGCAAACAAGTGAAGGATTTGGCAGCTCTGTCAATGACATATTCAAAAATAAAGTCTTGTTTGTTAAACTTGGGTTAGTTTATGTAGTTCTTACTGAAGACAGAAGGCAACAGAGTTCCAAGTCTTTTAGTAATGAAAACCAGTCTTGCTCATTTTGTTAGGACTCCTGGGAAGAAAGTCCTCAGAGTTGTAGCTCCTTGCTTCAATCACTAGCACCCGCAATGTGGCCACCTGTCATCCTCACCTGCCCACACTGCAAAGGCTATGCAAGCCAAGGTGGCAGCAGCTAGCTGCTCTCCCAGAGCAGCCAGGGGCCTGTTTTCTGAGCTGATGTTTGGCCCTGGATGCTGATGTGCTCCCCCAAGTCTACAGGCCTGAGCCTTGAATGTCCGCTGAATCTCTGGTTCTGAGCTATTGTTGTAAACCTAAATTCCATTTCTTATCTTCCTGTCTATGGGCTCCTGTCTGCCCATGGATTCCTAACTCTCTGAGGCTCTGAGGATTATTCATGTCTGACCTGAGCTCTAGGCCTCAACTGGCTTTTCCCTTAGAATCCACATGACCCTGTACTTCCCATAGCCCTTTGTTTGGGCTGTTCAGCACATTTCAGCCTCTGTAATTGGATTCCTCTGCTCTGGCCTTTAGTTATGTGGGGCCTCATGCAGAGAGCTTCTCAAGACCACTTCTTTAGATGCTGCCTGATTCTGTATTGACCAGGTGTCCCAGTATGTAGTACGTATTAGCCTGTGGGACCCAAAGCTTGTAGTGCATGTTCTGTAAGAAATACTGGCTTCCTCCCGACGTACAAACTTCTATTCCCTAAGTGACCCATCTGTACTTAGCCCAGTGCCTGTTAAAGGAGCAGAAGACCAGAAGCCAAATGCTTTCTCAATTGATTCCTTGAGTCTGACTACCTGACAGTTCCCACCTGAGCAAAGATTCCCTCATAAGCTCATTCCCCTGGATAACTTTTGATCAAGCCTGTTTAATGCTAGAAACCAACATTTCAGCCCTATCCTAAAAAGACAAGTCAGACTTCCAGCCCCACTGGACAGCTAATGTTAGTGGCTCTGCTTGTTCCGGCTGAACGAGTTCTTCAGTGGCTGCAGGGAGCCTTGTACTGTGAGGAAGCCCTGACTTCAAAGAGTGATTCACCCCATTACTGAGAACAAGCTACCTAGATAGCCACCCTTCTACCTTCAAAAGACTTTATTGTCCTCTGCAACTGAGTGGATGTAGTAACGAATGTTGGAAAGTTTAAACCAGGCCAGTAAGGGTTCCATGTACCACCAGGAGGGCCTATGAAGTGACTGGCAAAGCCAAAGTTGCCAAAGGAATCCCAGCCCTCAGGCTCAGTAGATATCTGTCTACTGCTGACATCTACATTAGACCTTTCTGTGACCTCTCCTCCATTGCTGTAGTTAAAGTTGTATGTCAACTTGGCTGGGCCTGGTTGAGTGGCTGGGAAGCTGGTGGTAGTTATTCCCCATGATGAGACTGGCAATCAATTAGTAGGATCTACTACAAACAGCTGAGTAGCTGCCTTAGGAATGTGGTCTGCTTCCCGTATATAAGCAGCAGTTTGGGGAATTGTCTCTAGCTTATGGCACACTTGAACCCTGCATGCTGTGTCATTGTTCAGCAGCCTGCCATGCTCTGGCGACCTTGGGACTTTCAAACTGACTTGAATTAATGGCCTGCCTGTGGTTTGCAACATCAAGACTGTGCCGTTTTATTTGTCAACCTTGGGCTTGTCAGCCTCAGCAGCCAGTAGCTGCCTGAGTGAAGAGACGCCTCTAGCTTCAGTGGGCCAGGAACAAGAGGCAGAGCTGAAGCCCAAGGCTGAGGGGATTTCACCCAGCCCCTACAGACTGCCACTTTAAACTTGGACTTCTATCCTCCCGAACTATAAGAGAATAAACTCCTGTTTTTTAAGGCCATCCCATTTGTGGTATATTTGTCAGAGTGGTACTAGGTAACCAGAACACCCATTCTGTCCTGTTAGAAGATGGACATTTCATGAATGCCCAGAAATTCCACTTTTGTCTTCCCTTACTCACTGCATGCGAGTTGGATCTGACTCATAGTGACCCCTCCTTGGGTTTCTGAGGTGGTATCACTGTGGAAGTAGATTGTGCAACCTTCCTTCCGAGGAGTGACTGGCGGGTTTGAACTGTCAGCCTTCTGGTTAGCAGTCAGATGCCTTAGGCACTATGCCACCAGAGTTCCCTTCTTCCCTTGGCCAAAGTAAAAGACAAAACAAACAACAAAAAAATCATAACCAAAATAAAAACAGCAACAAAAATGTTTTCAGGGGTCATTGCAAGCTCTCCATGAGCTCTAAAACTGCTCATCATATTTAAATCAGAATTGCCTTTAATTAAGGCAAAAGGCGATTGGAGAAACATTTCCGGATTCTAGACTCAATCCTATGTCAGCTAGTGCCCCTTTCTATTCATAATCCTCCCAGCTATCCAATCTGTGCTGATTTAACCCATTCTTTTGAGTAATCTTAAAACTCAAACTATTCCTAAATACCCACATCTCCTTTGGGAGTTATGGCATTATTCATTCATATTCTCAACACCTGCTGACCTCCTACCCCACAGTCCATTATCAATTAACAAAGTGACCAATAAAGGGAAGGATATCCAGGAAAGTGGACATGTTTGACCAAAAAGAAACCCTGGCTTCAAGTTTTGCCCCCATAAAATATGGCTGCTTTTCATCTTCCATTCAGTAAGTTCTTAATATCAATGATGTGCCAGGCTCTGAACAGGGAATGCAGCATTGGACAAACCATTCCCATACTCAGGCTCATGGAGAAGTTGGCCATTAAACCAGTCATGTCAATATCTCTATTGTAATTATAGAAAGTGAAGTGTTATGAGCGGATAATGGGGAGATCTCATCTAGACTGTGGGTGAGGGAAAGAGCTGAAGAATAAGCAGGAGTTGTGAGTCACAACATAGTGAAATCTTGGAAGAGGGGAGGGGTTTAGTCAATTCTAGCAACAGATAAAGCTGTCCTAGGGCTGTCTGACAAGCTTGTCACTTGGGATGGATGTACTCCAGAAGGATCTCTCTGGAAAAACCTCTAGAAAGAGTGACCCTCTGCTTTCTATTCCTATTACAGACACCTTGGTTATTGGGAGATGCCCTTCAGTCTACAGAGTTCTCCAAAAATTGCTCAAAACTGTGACCTGGATTTTAGGATTGTTATGTTTTATGGTGACTTGTCACTGTGAGCTCTCTGTCTTACTATTATTTTACACTGTCTACAGGCATACTGGCTATATTTCTGAACTCAACTAATGGTTAGTTGACTAGAGAACTGCTGAGTTTCTGTTCTATGATTTTTCTGGGATGAAAGGAACTGAAACAGGAAGCTTCAAATGTACATGCTAAAGATCCACAGCATGGCCAACAAACACCATTCCTGAACTCCTATCATTTCTTTTCTCCCCACCCTCTGCCCCCATGGGGCCCAGAATGAAATCCCATAATTGCACACATCTATAGTAACAAGTTTGGCATGAGCCACTTATGCACACTCTAAAATGCAGGTAACAGGATAGTAGGAAATGGCTCTGACCCCCAATCAAAGGTGCACCTTTAACTGAAATTTGTCATAAAAAGACACCACCACCTTTAGGAACACAGAAACTAAGAATGTGCTTACACACACACACACACACACATCCTGAGTTGCTCTAATGTCTGCTATATTTTACTTTCAAATAAGTCCTGGGCTGTGCACAAACACTGGGACAGGGCTATCTAGGGTTTACAAGGTTTCTCTTTTACCACCTCTTTCCTTCCTGTTATGAATGGTAGGTAGTACACCTAGTTGGAGCCCTCTGCCCAGATGCCATCAGAGGACAACTAAGAAATTCTTAAAGTGTAACCACTGGAAGCATCAGTTGCTCACCCTTGAGGGCCCACAGTCACTTCTTTCAATGCAAAACTAGACTGTTCCTTCAGAGATGCTGTTCTTGAGCCTCCTTTGACTTTAGGTGGTGAATAATTAGGGATCATGTCTGAGGAATGTAAGGAAACACAAGAGCTCCTACTGAGATTTAGCTCCCAGGTACAAAAAGCCTAAAAGTTAGACTTCCTAGCTGCTGAAGGTAACTATCAGAAAGTAAACTATGTCCTCTCTGAGGTCCCCAAAATCTTGCAAGGAGACCCTAGGAAATACTCCAGCTTAGCATTGGCCTCTGATTTTACTGTGACTTCCTTGAGTCCTAATGTTTGACCCTGACCAATGATACTTGACCCAATATGTCCAGCAGGAAGCTGGATGTCATTGGTCTCTCAATGATTTATGTATTAAGTCCCTGAGGTCCCAAATCCAATCACTTAGAACTTCCTCAAGTTGGTAGAGAGATCCTGGTTAACTCCAAGTCACAAGAAACTCTTGCTTTCCATGGTCTTTTGCGTACAGTCTCCCCAACCCATGGGACCTAATTTTGTTATTTCTTCTGAATTCAGGAACAAGGTGGTTACAGGTGGGTACACTTTCAGATAAATCCCAGGTAAAACCTGACTTGTTAGTTCCCATAAGACTGAGCACCTCCCTTTTAGTCCCTGCTAAAGCTATCTTCAGTTCCTCCTAGCTTCAGAACCTAGGAAGTCAATTATTATTATTACTATTATTATTATTGTCTTCCCCTCCGCCAAAATTAATATATGTCTACCCTCTAGTTAGTGGTTTACCCTCCTTTCCTCTCCCACCTCTGATAACTAGCACAGAATATTTCTTTTTGTGTGAAATCTTTTTCTTGACTTTTTAAAATAGTGGTGTCATACAATATTTGTTCTTTTGTGATTGACTGATATCATTAAGTATAATGTCCTCTGGTTCGTCATGTTATGAGATGTCTCACAGTTTCCTTGCTGTTTTTTAATATTGCATAGTATTCCATTGTACACATACATAGTATATGTACCATAATTTGTTTAACCATTTATTAATTGATGGGAATTTAAGTGTTTCCATTGAAATATTCAGCAAAGTGGCAGATACAAGATCAACATGCAAAAATAAGTCAGATTCTTCTACGCTATCAAAGACAACTCTGAAAAGGAAATCAGGGAAACACTACAATTTAAAATAGCCACTCAAAAGATCAAGTACCTAGGAGTAAATCTAACCAGAGATTCAAAAGACCTACACACACACACACACACACATACACACACAAACTACAAAACACTGCTAAAAGAAACCAAAAGAGACCAATATACATGGAAGAATATACCATGCTCATGGGAAAGAAAACTTAACATTGTGAAAATGTCAATGGTACTCAAAGTACCCTATAGATATAATGCAATCCTGATCTAGATTCCATCATCATTCTTTAAAGAGATGGAAAAACTAATCATCAACTCTATATGGAAAGGAAAAAGACCCTGGATAAGCAAGCACTACTAAAGAAGAAGAAGAGAATAGGAAGGTTCACACTCCCCAATTTCAAAACCTACTATGGCAGCCATGGTAGTTAAAACAGCCTGGTACTGCTACAGCAACAGACACAAAAACCAATGGAACAGAATTGAAGGCCCAGAAGTAAATCCATCCATCTATGGACAGCTGATGTGGACAAAGAGCTGAAACTCTTCAGGGGAAGAGGTAGTCTCTTTAATAAATAGTTCTGGCAAAACTGGATACCCATTTGCAGAAAAAAATTAAACAGGACCTATATCTTATATACCATACACAGAAACAAACTCAAGTTGGGTCGAAGACCTGAACATAAAACCTAAAACTATAAAGTTCATCAAAGAAAAAATAGGGACAGACTTAGAGGCCCTAATACATAGCATAAATTCACTATCACACATAACTAAAAATCCACAAACACCAAAAGATAAAATAGATGACTGAGACCTCCTAAAAATTAGGTAGTTATGCACATCAAAAGATTTTACCAAAATAATAAAAAGAGAACCCACAGACTAAGAAAAAAATTGGCAATGATATATTGGATAAGGAGCTAATCTCTAAAATTTATAGAAAATTTCAACACCTAATCAACAAAAAGACAATCCAATTAAAAAATAGGCAGAGGACACGAATAGACACCTCACCAAAGAAGACATTCAGACAGCTAACAAACACATGAAGAAATGATGATGATCATTAGCCATTAGACAGGTGAAAATCAAAGCAACAGTGAGATGTCATTTCTCCCCAGTAAAAATAGCAAAGTTCATAAAACAGAAAACAACAAATGCTGGAGAGACTGTGGAGAGACTAGAACCCTCATACACTGCTGGTGGGATTCTGAAATGGTACAACCATGGTGGAAAATGGTATGGCACTTCCTTAAAAGCCATACCATGTGATCCATCAATCCCACTATGGGGTATGTATCATCAGAGAAATAAGAGCCATGACATGAACAGATATATATATATACCTATGTTCATCACAGCACTATTCACAATAGCAAAAAAAGATGGAAACTCCAATAATTTTGAGGACATAAACTTCTGAAGGTACGCCATTCTGGCTTTACCCCCTCTAGATCACCCATTCATTTACCAGAGCACTTTATATCACTGGTTTTCAATAGCCCAGATCATCATTGACCAGACTATTGCAGTGGTTCTGAAAATGTGGTCTTCAGCTTATGTCTTTAGAGAATTTATTAAACATGCAAATATTTGGGCCTCACCCCAAATCTACTGGGAAATTCTAGGCATGGATCTCAGCAATCTGTATTTTCATAAGCCCTCTGGGTAATTGTGCATGCTCAAGTTTCAGAACTACTAGCCTAAAGCACATTCCACCCATTTCCACACATCTCAATTTCCCCTCATTTACCCAGTTACTTGAAGCAATTTGTAATGGAAGATGACATTCCTATCTCCAACCATCTCAGCCATCATATCTCAGTCTTCAGGACATTCAAAATTTGTTTCAACCATATCTGGACACTCCAGATAGCCACTAGAAGCTCAGAGGCATGACATGAGCAATTGCACTCCTGTCCACTGTTACTTTTGATAAATGGCACCACTTGTAGAAGCTCAAAGGTCCCTGAGTGTGCAGTTTGTGCTAGATTGGTAACCAAAAGTGTGGCAACTCAAACCCACTCAGTGAAACTGTGAAAGAAAGGCTTGGCAATATGCTTCTTTGAAGATTAAAGCCAGGAAAACCCAACTGAGAAGTTCTACTCTGTAAAACATGGGGTCACCAACAGTCAGAATCAACAGTAACAATAGAGAAGATCACACAGAGCATATCTGTATCAAAAAACAGGGACTCTATTCTTCACGTACTTTCATTTCCTTATCATATTCTACCCTAGCTCACCAAATGACATAGTAAAAACAGATTTCCCAGCTATTGCTGGAGTTGTTAACCCAACTCCTTAATCTGCCAAATCTAGCTGCAGCAACCAAAAACTAATCTGTGGAAGCTAAAGGGAATGCTAAAAGGACAAGGCGGCCACATGTTCTGACCTCCTCTAACCCCACAAGAGGAGGACAGAATCACCATCAATAGCCCAAGGCCTATTATTGCAAGGCCAGACATTCTGCCTCCTTCCAGCCCTTTCACCAACTGTTCCTCCCAAAGCACCACCACCTCTCTCCTGGGTTCGATAACTCACTGCATTGGCCACACAGAACTCACAGATTATGGGGTTTATTAGGGAAGCACCAGGCTGCAATTCAAGTTCAGGAAGAACACTCAGTCTCTCTCCCAGCCCACAGTCTTTCTCCTAACAGTCTCTCACAGTCTCTCTCCCAATAGTCAGTGTCCCTCGTTGTCTCACTCAGCAATGTGTGTCTCTTGCGTCTCTTTCCCAGCAGCACATGTCTCTTTCAGCAGCACCTCTTCCTCAACCAGCAATCAGAGAGACTTCTGCCTCTAGGAGGCCTCCTTTTGAGCCTGGCAGAGTAGCCAAACTAACCAATCATAACATCAGAATTCTAAGCACCTGAGAGAAAGCAGGAACCTCCCAGAACATTGCTTTGTATTGAACCCAACAGAAATACCTCAGGTGGATAACTTTTACAATCAGGAGCTCCTCAGTTGCTCACAGCAAATTCCACCACAGATTTTACAAAGACTTATGGCTAGAAAAGCCACACTAAGTAATTTACTACATTGCAGGGGAACATCACAACAGGCTGATTTCTCAGGTCTTCTGGTAGTCCTTCTCTAAGGTCTTTAGTTGTCCCAAGACCATTCTGCTAACAAGAGTGTTGGAGAGTTGGTTTGCAGTATTAAGTAGAATAATCAAAGTAGGTCTCCTTGAAATTGGCCTTCACTGAAATACCTTCTTGTGAAAGGCCTATAAACCTTAGAGAAATGTCTGGTAAATAACTGAGGTGATATATTTAATCTTAGATAAGTACTCAAGAGAGAGAGAGAGACAGACAATAAGCAGGAAATTATGTACCTGGGACTATACTGTACTCTAAAATTTAACTATCTGTAAAATGAAATCTTAACACACATGCTTGCTTGAGATCCAGATAAATGAAGGCCAGAGAGATTGTGGTGGGTAGACTTTCCAGTCTCCATTCTACTGTCCAATCCCTTACCCACTTCTTTCAGTGCCCAAAATGGTCCCCAAAAGTTAGAAGTTCCATTGGGTACATGGATGAATTTGCTAAATAATGTTATAGCTCTTAATTCATGCTTTATTTGTGGGAATTCTAGAGGATTAATTAGAATTTTGCCATGAAAGATCCCCAAAAGCTGACCTGCAAAATCAGCAATAAAGTAGAAAACAGTAACCTTCTTGGGGTTCTGTTTGACCAAGAAGTGCAAGTGGTACAAGTAGTTTGCAATCGACTACTAATTTCACCAAATAGCTCTATAGAAGAAAAGGCTGGCCATCTGCTTCTGTCAAGATCACAGTCAAGAAAACCCTATAGAACAGTTCTACTCTGCCACATGAGTCACCATGAGTTCAGGGCCAACTAAAAGGCAGCTAACAACAGGTTTGGTCACTACACACTTGTTGGTGTCATATGCCTCCCATATATCTACTTAGTGTAATTCTAACCTCACCTTTTCAGTGAGCTAGAATTCTGGTCTGATTACAAAGACATGATAAACTTATCTGGAAACTGTACAAGCAGTTTATCCTAATCAATGAATCAAAATTAAGTGACTCATCAGTGGTACTTTACTGTGCACCTTTAGGAATAGTCCGTTTAAGCTATAAGGCTCTCAAAATAGGACTGGGAAAGAGCTGCAACATCTGAGTAAACCCAGCCTTACTCATATGGATAAGAGAAAGCTTTCGAGACCTTCATTTGCTGATGTGGCACCACTCAAATTGAAGAGAAACAGCCCCAGACATCCATTAATCATCGGAACATGG
>NW_006921633.1:3085033-3089351 GCF_000298275.1 Orycteropus afer afer | reverse complement strand
TGGGCTCAAGTATAGCAGGTATTGTGGGGCTGGCGCGGGATCGGGCAGTGTTTCATTCTGCTGTGCATGGGGTCGCTCTGAGTCAGAAATGACTCGACGGCACTTAACAACAACAACAACAACATCAGAATTGTCTCAATCAAATCTGCTTTAGGATTTTAGTATTTCTTAAATTAAAAATATTTAATATCACTCAATATAAACAGCAAATAAAGTATTTAATATTTTAAAAGCAGGAATGAATATAGAAATGTATTTATATATATATTTGTAATGAATATAGTCCTAAAAATACTGATCTACATCAGTCTGCCATGAAATAAATGATTATGCTGAGTGAGTCTTATTTCACATATTATATGCAATGTATCTTAGTAAATTGGGGAAATTACTTATTGTATGACTTCTGATTGATTCATTATGTGATTTGTAAAAAAGAGCGTCTTAATTGCAAATTTACATAGGTAGAGACAAAAGAGAACGAAGTTGCTGCATTTGGAAATGAGTGCTACTTAATATAACTATTACAGAGTTTTTGATGTTGCAGGTACTGCATTAGGAACTGATTGGATAAGTATGTCACCAACAGTTCCTAATGCATTGCCTTCAGCATCTAAATGAGCTTCAGTAAACATCTCAAGTTAGATTTGCTGTGATGTGTTTATGGCTGGCTAATAAAATAAGCTCTCTGAAGAGAAATGTTTCTACAAGAGAGTGTCTCCCAAGATGCTAAAACACCTACCATTAGCCTACAACTCTTGTGGATTTACCACCTAATTCAGAGAAGTTAATCTAGTTCCATGTTTATGGCTTTAATACACTCCTAGCTACCATAATAAATATATTACTAAATAAAACAACCTAAAAGTTGGCAATCATTATTATAACTTGAGAGAAAAAAATGAGTAGATCTTTTTTGTTTTTTTAATTTTTTTTTTTACCTTAAGGGTTTAAGGTGCTGCAAAAAGGGCAGAGAGGCCACATGTTCTTACCTCCTCTAACCCCACAAGAGGAAGACAGAATCACCATCAATAGCCCAAGACCTATTACTGCAAAGCCAGACATGCTGCATCCCCCCAGCCCTTTCACCAACCGTTCCTCCCAAACCACCCACCATCTCTCTCCTGGGTTCAATAATTCACTGCAGTGGCCACACAGAACTCACAGATTACGGGGTTTATTAGGGTAGCACCAAGCTACAATTCAGGTTCAGGAAAAATGCTCAGTCTCTCTCCCAGCCCACAGTCTCTCTCCTAACAGTCTCTCACAGTCTCTCTCCCAACAGTGAGTGTCCCTCGGTGTCTCACTCAGCAACGTGTGTCTCTTGCATCTCTTTCCCAGAAGCGTGTGTCTCTTTCAGCAGCACATCTTCCTCAACCAGCAGTCAGAGAGAGAGCCTTCTGCCTCTAGGAGGCCTCCTTTTGAGCCTGGCAGAGTGGCCAAACTAGTCAATCATAGCATCAGAATTCTAAGCACCTGAGAGAGAGTGGGAACCTCCCAGAACATTGTTTTTTGCCGCTCCCAACAGAAATACTCCAGTTGGACAACTTTAGCAATCAGGAGCTCCTCAGTTGCTCATAGCAAATTCTATCTCAGAGTTTACAAAGACTTATGGCTAGAAAAGCCACACTAAGTAATTAACTACACCACAGGTGCTTAAATAGGTATTGCTATTTGTATAGGGATCATTTCCCACTATTACCACTAAAACAAATGTTATTATAAGAGAACATGCTACAAACCTAGCATTTTAATATTTAATGATATTAAATTATTTCAACTAGTCTAAATTCATTTATGCTTCCAGCATTTTCTAGTTATAAGGGTCAAGGTGATTTGATGAACAAGCTCATTTTACTTCATTTATCAAATATTTTGGGGGTAGCTGTTATATACCGTGGACTATTCTAGACACATGTTATACAGCAGTGATTTAAATAGTCACTCGCCTAACAGAGCTTACATACTAGTGAAGGAACCAGAGTAAAACACATAATTTATAATTTTCTCTGGGAAATCAAGAGTTTTCAGAGGAGTCTCAGTCATGAAATAGATTTGCTTTAACATGGATTAAACATTATATAAGCAATAGTAAGAGTTTTGTGAATACTTGCCAAATAAACTTAATAAGTTATATACCATATACTTTCTATATAAATACATATTTATATATAGCCATTTTCATAGGCTCAACTGAATATGTTCCCTGAAGGGAGAAAATCCTATGCAGGATCTGTGTGTGTGTGTGTGTATGTATTTGCAGGTAACATGTGAGACATAGATTTAATGTTTATTCAATTAAATATAACCCAAATGTAAACCAGAGCACCCTATGGCCCAGTTCCAACGGAGTGTTACATTCAAAAGAAACACAGGCCAATGACCATAAGGAATTTTAAAAATAATCCCACTTCTATTTATCTGACAATGAACATTAAACGAAAACAATAACCTTTACCAATACTTCTAAGAGTCTCCTCTCTTGTTCTTAATGCTCCCATGTTGCTCCAGAGCTACTCAATCTTAGTTTTCTAACCCTTGTTGTTGTTGTTGTTATGTGCCATCGAGTCAGCCCTGACTCATAGTGACCCCTCCTTGAGTTTCCGAGGCAATAACACTACAGAAGTAGGTTTGCCCAACCTCCTTCTGAGGAGTGGCTGGTGGGTTTGAACCAGAACTGTTAAAAGACTCAGCCCATCTACTATTCTACATTCCTTTTCTTCCTCCTTTCTTCTCACCCCTCTTTCCTTTCTCCCTTCCCCCATCTTCCTCTCTCCTCTCTTCCTCTCACATATCCTACAAAATCAGACCCCTGGCTTCCCTTCCAAACATTGCCTTCCATTTCTCCTTGGCCACCACACCCAGCTCTGCTCCATCCCCCCAGAATTCACATAGCCATATCTCTCACTTCAAGTCTCTGCCCATTTCAGAAAGACCTTAAAATAGCCCCTCTAAATTCTTATCTCTAGCCCTGACAATTCTCTGAGCTCCAGACCAATATATCCAACTCTTCAGCTGACATCTCCATTTGGATGGCCAACTAACATGACCAGAACAAAATTTTTTTGAACTCCCAAACTTGTCCCTTTACCAGTCTTTATTATCTCAGTTAAAGGCACCACTTGTTGTTCCCTGGTTGCTCAAGCCAAGTCACCCTTTATTCCTCTTTGTCCCACCCCCTTCAGGCTCACTTCACATATAGACTGTTCTAACAACCTTTGCCAACACCACTGCTTCCATCATTGTCCAGATCCTCTCGTCTCCAGTACTTCTGCAAAAGCCTCTTGCAGTCTTGCACTTCCACTCCCAAGGAGAGAGAGTTTAATAGTTATGAGTGAAGACTCTAGAATCAGAATGCTTCACCACTTACTGTGTGTCAAAGGGTGTGTGACTTGACTTCTGTGCCTCAGTTTTCCCATCTTCACAATGAGATGAGGTGGTTATGAAGATTAAAGAACAATATATATGTAAAGTGCTTAGAACAATATCTGGAATAAAATAAGAATTCAAATGTTACTCATTAGTATAATAATTACTTATTACTATTTTCTTATCATTCCCCAAACTATTATTTATCTTATAAGGTAGCCAGAGTAGTTTTTAAAAAATAAAGTTATGACATTCTCCTGCTGAAATTTTTCAACTTTCCATTAAACTTACAGTAAAATAAAAACTGCTTTTTCCTGCCTACATGATCTTGCGTGTTTTAACTACTGTTTATTCTTCCCAATTGTATCCTATACGATTTCCTCCCTGTTTTAGTAAGGGTTCCAACAGAAGGAAGATAATACACTCCAACAAGTTATTAAAAAAGCTTGACAATGATGTGGGCGAGACTAAGGGACACAATAAGTCCTGTTAAAGGTCCCAGGGACTTTAACTATAGCAATAAGGAAAAGCCTTTATCCTAGTAATCTTAGAGGGACAAAAATTGAGCAATCAATCATTAGAACTGGAGCCATGAGAAAGGAGTCTGTGACACGAACTATATGTGGTTTTAGGTAGAGGAACACTGATACTATCAGACCACAGGCAGGTAGGATGTGAAGTACAGGGGTAAATACTCTGACCTATTTTGCCCTCGTGCCCTCTGAGCACTGGTCAATGACTCTCATTGGTCATATTCACCTGGCCAAAAAGCCCAGCTGATGTAGTCCTAGAAGTGAGCTTCCTGAGGCACAGAATAGGGGTGGAGAGGGTATCTGGAGGAACAAATGGAAACTGTTCAATACAGTCTACTCCATTTGTTCCTTAGCATCTGTGTTAGATTGGGTTCTCTGGAGAAACACAAAAACCAGCAAAGCATATATGTATATGT
>NW_006921633.1:3082743-3083458 GCF_000298275.1 Orycteropus afer afer | reverse complement strand
CTTGATCTGAAGCAATGCTGTGTGGGATGCCATGATGGTGGATAAGGCATTCTGTAAGTCCATGGATGGTAGTTTTAGCAGAAGCATTGCGTGCAAGGAAGGCGAATCCATATCCAGAATAAGTATCTATTCCAGTAAGAAAAAAAAGCTGTCCTTTCCATGATGGAAGTGGTCCAATGTAATCAACCTGCCACCACGTTGCAGGCTGATTACCCCGAGGAATGGTTCCATATTGCGGACTCAGGGTTAGTCTCTGCTGTTGGCAGATTGAGCACTCAGCAGTGGCAGTAGCCAAATCAGCCTTGGTAAGCGGGAGTCCATGTTGCTGTGCCCAAGCATAACTTCCATCCCTACAACCATGGCCAATTTGTTCATGAGCCCGTTGAGCAATGACAGCAGTAGCTGGGGAAAAAGGACAGCTGGTTTCCACTGAGCATGTCATCCTATCTACCTGATTGTTAAAGTCCTCCTCTGCCAAGGTCACCTTTTGGTGGGCATTCACATGAGACACAAATATCTTTACTCCTTTGGCCCATTCAGAGGGATCTATCCACATGCCTCTTTCCCATACATCCTTATCACCAATCTTCCAATCATGCTCCTTCCAAGTCCCAGACCATCCAGCTAAGCTGTTAGCCATAGCCCATGAATCTGTATATAATTGCACATCTGGCCATTTCTTCTTCCATGCAAAGTGAACAGCCATATGCACGGC
>NW_006921633.1:3072043-3079378 GCF_000298275.1 Orycteropus afer afer | reverse complement strand
GAAGCAGGCCACACCCCTAGGGAAACTCCCCTTGGGCAGATTGGCCACTCAGAACACAATCATCCGATCCCATCATGGGAACAACCACACAGAACTCGGGTCCAGCCAAGTTGACACACAGCTCCAACTATCACAGCATCCTCTCTTGTTCTTTACCTGGTGTATTAGTTTCCTACGGCTGCCATAAAGTACTATAAGCTGGGTGGCTTATAAGAACAGAGTTTTTTTGTCTTACAATTTGGGGAGCTAGACTTCCAAAATCAGGGCATAGACTGTTTTGATTCCTTCTTAGGGCTTTGAAGGGGAATCTGTTCCATGCCTCTTTCCCCGTGTCTGGTGACAGCGAGCAATCCATGGCATTCTTTGATTTGTTGCTGCATCTGCCTGTATTGTCACATGACTGTCTTCCTTCTTTGTATCTCTCTTTCTGTGTCTCTTAAATAAGGACACCACTCATATTGGATTAGGATCCACCCTACACCAATATGACCTCATGTTAATGGATAGGGTCTTCAAAAACCCTATTTCCAAACAAGATCACATTCACTGGTACCAGGAGTTAGAACCCAGACTGCAAAGGTAGTCACCACCAGTGTTCTTCAAATAACATAGCAGAAAGAGGGAAGGAATTAAAACAATTAACATTCAAACATTGTTTTGATAAATTTGAAGCTGAGATTCCTTGGAGTTCCTTGTACCATTAAGCCAAAGGCACATCTCTGTATTGGTCAAGATGATTGATCTCAATCACCAAGGGAAAAGTGGGTTGCTGCTACAGAGTAGAAGCAAGGAGGGCTAGTCTGGAACTCAAAAGATTCACTGGGACATCTCTTAGTACTCTCACACTCTGAAATACTGGTCAATGAGAAACTGTGTTGATCCAACACAGGTAAGACCACTAAAGATTTCTATCATATAAGATAAGGCTTGAATGACCCCACCAGGTAAGAATCTCAACCATCCAAGGTTCTGGCAGAAAGTAAGAGAACATGGAATAGGTGTAGCATAGTATTGATGTCATGATTATCATTGTAGGCCCTGTGACCAACTATAGAAGCAGGGACTACAGCAACACCCAGTTTAGACTTAAGAATTAAGTTTAGACTTGAGTCATAAGAATTATGACTTATGTTCCTTGTGGAAGCAGTCCACTTTTGGACAGTAGAACCTCCAAACCCAACAAGCCCATGATATTAAGGAGCAGAAACTATTCCTTAAGTGTATTATTAGTAAGATAGTGAGAAGAGCAATTCCCACATCCACCCATCAAAGATGAAAATTATTAGGTTCTAACAGGTACAGAGGAGCTCTGGTAGCATAGTGCCTAAGGCACTTGACTGCTAACCAGAAGGCTGGAGGTTCAAACCCACAAGCTACTCCTTGGAAGGAAGATGGGGCAATCTACTTCCGTAGTGATACTGCCTCGGAAATCCAAGGAGGGGTCACTATGAGTCAGGTCCGACTCAACGGTGCATAACATAACATAACAACAGGTACACAATTGGAGGAAGACTCATTAACAACCTGCAATATATAGATGATACAAGAAATGCTTGCTGAAAGTGAAGAAGACTTGAAGCATTTACTGATGATAATCAAAGACTACAGCCTTCACTATGGATTAAACTTCAACATAAAGAAAACAAAAATCTGCACAAGTGGACTAATAAGTAATACCATGATAAATGGAGAGAATATTGAAGTTGTGAGGGATTTCATTTTAGTTAGATCTACAATCAGTGCCCATGGAAGCAGCAGTCAAGAAATCAGACGACATATGGCACCAGGCAAATCTACTGCAAAGACCTCTTTAAGTGTTAAGGAACAAACACATCATTGTGAACACTAAGATATGCTTGACCCAAGCCATGGTATTTTCAATAGCCTCATATGCATATGAAACCCGGAAAATGAATACAGAAGACCACAGAAGAACTGATGTATTTGAATTGTGGTGTTGGTGAAGAATATAGAAAATACCATAGACTGCCAGAAGAATGAACAAATTTGTCTTGGAAGAACATAGCCTAAATGCTTTAGAAATGAGAATGGCCAGATTTCTTCTCACATGCTTAAGTCATATTGTTAGAAGGGACCAGTCTCTGGAGAAGGATTTCATGCTTGGTGAAGTATGTTGTTGTTGTTGTTATGTGTCATCGAGTCGGACCTGACTCATAGCGACTCCTCCTTGGGTCTCCGAGGCAGTATCACTATGGAAGTAGATTGCCCCATCTTCCTTCCAAGGAGTGGCTGGTGGGTTTGAACCATCAGCCTTCTGGTTAGCAGTCAAGTGCCTTAGGAACTGTGCTACCAGAGCTCCCTGGTGATGTACAGGGCCAATAAAAAAGGGGAAGACCCTCAATAAAATTGACTGACTGCAACAATGGGCTCAAGTGTAGCAATGATTGTGAGGAGGTACAGGAGCAGGCAGCATTTTATTCTGTTGTACACATGTTTGCCATGAGTTGGAACCCACTCAATAGCACCTAACAACAATAGCAACATGCTACTTGTAGTGCTTAATGGGTGAACAGCCTATTCTAGAATGTTTGCTCTTTGTCTGGCTTCTTATTTCTTGATATGGTTCAAACGAGACCTCCCCAAAGAAGTCTTCCATGACCACTTGTTGTCTACAGTGATTCACTCTTCCCACCACCACAATCACTATCTTATTACATGTTCTTTTTCCTTCCTAGCATTTCACACTCTCTGAATTTTTTTTTTCTTGTATATGTCATTTCTTCCTCTGTTCCACGAAGCCTGGTATTTTGTCTTTTTCTAATTTCCCCAGAAAAGAGCCTGGTGTACTTCTGGGCAGGGAGGAATTCCATCCCAGTGTATGTGCTCTGATGGAGGCTGGATGCCTTGCCCTGACCTGCCCAGGTTTTTTTCCTTTTGTTTTTGTCTGTTTTAAAATCATTTATTTTTTCTTTCATTTTTCTTTTGTCCTTTTTATTATTATTCTTTCTTCTTCCCTTTCCAGGTTCTAGTTTTCAGCTTTTTCTCTCTTCTCTGTTCCTGGTTCCCATTTTTTTTCTTTCATGTGGTTCTCCCCATTCTTGTTCTTATTTTTGTATTTTTCCCATTTTTTTCTTCATTATTTTCCTACACTACCTTTGTTCTCTTACTCACCCCTCCCCAGATATTGCAGAGGATTTTTTCCCTCTTTTTCTGTGCATATTTCTTTTGACTTTTAAAAGTATTTCTTTAAATATCTTCTCTCATTTACTACCTTTCCTCTTTTTTCTCTTTTTGGTCATTGTTCCTGTGTGTTTATGCAATGTGTTTTTTGTCAGCTTGCATTTGCTTTTTGATGGTTTATTTATTTATTTATTTATTTTTATCTAACTGAGTGGGAGACAGGAACCATGCCTGTATGACACAACCACACCTGCATCTCCTGCAACTCTACTGAGTGAGAGCCATCATTTCCTTCTGCACCAACTGGCCAATGATATATGACCATGAATAAGAGACTCATCCTTAACTGCTCTTCATAAACAGTTAAAAGAGATCTGTGCAGCCACCCTTGTTCTCTGTCACACCCACCAGGAGACAGGTAGTGAGTGCATAAGTGCTCCCAACTAGGATACAGAGAAACAGCACCCTGCTTTGTTGGATACATCCAACAAAGAAAATTAAAATCTTGGCTGAATCACTCCAACATACAATCACCAATTAAATATAAATACAACATTGTCACAATGTTTCAGAGAAAACAGACCCTCACAGTCCACACAAAGAAGCAATATAAAGCAGTAGAAATGAGTGGGAAGGATACAGACTCAGAACACATTGCTGAGGAAGAAGCAGCATTGGAACTCCTTGATAAGGAATTCAAAAGAACTATATTTAGGAATTTTCAATGGATTGAGAAATAGATCAAGAAAAACACTGAGAAAATTAAGGAAAACACTGGCAAAACTCTAGAACAATATCAGAAGAAAATGCAAGAACAAAATGACAAAATAAAGGAAAAATTAGAAATGATACAAAATCTACAGATAGACATCCAGAAAATTAATATTGAATTTTCAGAAATAGATAGCACATTGAAAGGGCAAAGGAGTAGAATCAAATCAATGGGATCAATAGAAGACAAAATTAATGAGACTGAACACAAATACCTGAATACTTCTCTGGAAAGAGAGCAATCAGAAAAAAAGATCAAAACAAAATAAAGAAGGCCAATGATTCCTGTGGGATACTATCAAAAGGAATCACCTACATGTTATCGGAATTCTAAAACAGGAAGAGAAAAAGAAAACCACTAAGAAAATGGCCCAAAATTTGTTGGAAGAGAACTTCCCTGATAATGGTGAAAGATAAGCCTATATCCATTCAGGAAGTCCAACAAATCCCAAACAGGATAGACCCCAGAAGAAAATCACCAAGATATAGCATCATCAAACTCATCAAAACCAAAGATAAAGAAAGAATCCTGAAAGCATGGGAAAAAAGAAAAGTTACCTACAAAGGGCAACCGATAAGAACAAGCTGTGATTTTTCCAGCAGAAACCATGCAGGTTAAGAAGGCAATGGGATAGTATAGCTAAAACCCTGAAAGAGAAAAATTTCCAACCAAGAATTATATACTCGGCAAAACTGTCCCTCATATATGATGGTGAAATTAAGGGATTTCCTGATAAATAGAAATTAAGGGAATTTGTTAAAACCAGACCAACCTTACAAGAGATACCAAAGGGAGTCTTTTGAACAGAGAATCAATAATAGCAAACAACAACCAACCATTAATACACAAAGTGACATAACCCAGAAACCAACCCAGCTATGGAAGTATCCAAAGTAAAATAAGCTTACAAGATTATAAACAGGGAACCAGAGACATCAATTAGCAAATGAGGACAACTACAAAATAAAAAGAAGGAAAAAAAAGTGTAGTTACTGAACTTCTAAATAGTGAGGAAGTCAAGAGAGTTGCAAAATAGAATGGGCTGTTCTAAACTTGAGGAGAAAATTATAAATCACAGGGTAACCTCAAAGAAAAATGATAAACCTTCATATTGCAATAAAAAAGAGGACAGACACAAATATTTAGCAAATAATAAAGCAATAGCAACAAAGGAAATGACAACATGATTCATAAACAAAATGAGCTCAGCATAGAAAATTATACGGAACAAAGAAACCAGGAACACCATGAAAAATCCATAGCAAACTGATAGCAACTGATTCATACTTGTCAATAATCACACTGAATGTTAATGGATTAAATGCACCACTCAAAATATGGAGAGTTGCAGACTGGATAAGAAAGCATAACCCATCAATATGCTGTATACAACAGACACACCTTAGAGTCAAAGACAAAAAAAGACTAAAAAATCCAAGGTTGGAAAAAGATATATCAAGCAAATGGAAACCAAAAAACAGCAGAAGTGGCAATATTAGTTTCTGATCAAATTGACTATAATACAAAAACCACCATAAGAGACAAGGAAGGACATTATATAATGATTAAAGGATCAATTGAACAAGAAGATATAACCATAGTAAATATCTATAGACCCAATGAAAGAGCCCCAAAATACGTAAATCAGACTTTAACAGAATTGAAAAGACAAATAGATGACTCAACAATCATAGCAGGAGACTTTAATACACCACTTTCAATGAAATAGAATAACTGGAAAGAAACTCAACAAAGACACAGAAGAACTAAACAATACAATCCACCAACTTCACCTTATCGACATCTACAGAGCACTTCACCCAGTAACAGCACAATATACATTCTTTTCCAGTGCACATGGAAATTCTCCAGAATAGACCATATATTAGGCCATAAAGCAAGCCTTAATACATTTAAAAACATCGAAATACTGCAAAGCATCTTCTCAGATCACAGTGCTATCAAATGAAAAATCAACAAAAGGAAGACCAATGGAAAAAGAGCAAACACATGGAAACTGAACAACACCCTCTTCAAAAACAACTGGGTAATAGAAGAAATAAAAAATGTAATTTAAAAATTCCTTGAATCAAACAAGAATGAACACACAACATACGAAAATATTTGGGACAAGCAGAAGTGGTGATCAGAGGCCAATTTAAAACAATAAATGCACACATCAAAAAAGAAGAGCCAAAATCAACAACTTAAACCAACATCATCAACAATAAGAAAAAGAACAGCAAGAAAAGCCCACAGTCACCAGAAGAAAGGAAACAATCAAGCTTTGACCAAAAATCAATGAAAGAGAAAGTTGAAAGCCAATAGGAAAAAATCAACAAGACTAGAAGTTGATTTTTTGAAAAGATTAATAAAACTGACAAACCACTGGCAAATTTAACAAAGGAAAAGAGGCAGAGAATACAAATAACATGAATGAGAAATGAAATAGGTGACATCACAACAGAACCAACTGCAATGAAAAGGATAATATCAGGATACTATGAAGAACTGTACTCCAACAAATTTGAAAAGCTAGAAGAAATGGGCAGATATCTAGAAACAGACTACTTACCTAAACTAACACAGAGTGAGGTGGAAAAATTGAACAGACCCAAAACAAAAGAAGAAAATGGACAGGTCATTAAAAAATTACCAACAAAAAGAGTCCTGACCAGATGGTCTCACTGGATAATTCTACCAAATATTCAGAGAAGAAATGACACCAATCCTATTCAAACTATTTCAAAACACAGAAAAGACTGGAATCCTCTCAAATTCATTTTTATGAAGCAAGCATAACCTTGATACCAAAACCAAGCAGTTGTTGTTGTTATTATGTGCCATAGAGTCGGACCCGACTCATAGCAACCCCTCCTTGGGTTTCCGAGACAGTATCAATATGGAAGTAGATTGCCCCATTTTCCTTCCGAGGAGTGGCTGGTGGGTTTGAACCGCCAGCCTTCTGGTTAGCAGTCGTGTGCCTTAGGCACTATGCTACCAGAGCTCCCAGGCAGAGACATCACTGAAAAGGAAAGCTATAGACCAATATCCCTCATGAATATAGATGCAAAAATCTTCAACAAAATCCTACTCAATAGATTCCAATAACATATCAAAAAAAAATAATTCATTATAATCAAGGGGGGTTTATATCAGGCATGCAAAATTGGTTCAACATTAGAAAAACAATCAATGCCATCTATCATATAAATAAAACAAAGAAAAGAACCACATGATCATATCAATAGGTTCAGAAAAGGCATTTGATAAAATCCAACACCCATTCCTGATCAAAACTCTCAGCAAAATAGGAGTAGAAGGTACATTGCTCAGCATAATAAAGTGCATATATGTAAAACCAACAGCCAACATTATTCTCAATGGAGAGAGACTGAAACCATTCCTCTTGAGAACAGGAA
>NW_006921633.1:3067196-3071038 GCF_000298275.1 Orycteropus afer afer | reverse complement strand
AGATGAATGGGACCTTCTAAAAATTAAATTTTTATGTGCTTCCAAAGACTTCTCCAAAAGAGTCAAAAGAGAACCTACAGATTTGGAAAAAATATTTGGCAATGACATACGTGACAAGGGACTTCTCTCTAGAATTTATAGAAAACTCCAGCACCTCAACAAGAAAAAGACAAAGAATCCAATTAAAAATGGGCAAAATACATGACTAGACACTTCACCAAAGAGGATATTCAGGCAGCCAGCAAACATGAAGAAATGTTCACAATAATTAGCCATCAGAGAGATGCAAACCAAAGCAAATGAGATACTACCTCACCTCAACACTGCTTGCAAAGTTCAATGAGACAGAAAATAACAAATGAAGGTGAGGATGCGGAGAGATTGGGCCTCTCATACATTACTGATGAGACTGTGAAATGGTACAACCCCTGTGAAAAGCAGTATGGGGATTCCTTAAAAAGTTGGAATTAGAAACACCATTTGACCCAGCCATTCCATTACTAGGTATCTGTCCTAACGAAGTGAGAGCCATGACAAGAACAAATATATGCACACCCATGTTCATCGCAGAACTATTTACAATAGCCAAGAGATGGAAACAACCTAGGTGCTCATCAACAGAAGAATAGATAACCGAACTATGGTACATACACACAAATGAAGGTAAGGATGTGGAGAGATTGGGCCTCTCATACATTGCTGTTGGGACTGTAAAATGGTACAACCCCTGTGGAAAGCAGTATGGGGATTCCTTAAAAAGTGGGAATGGAATACTATGCAACTCTAAAGAATAACATATAATCTGCAAAATACCACATAACATGGATGAACTTGGAGGAGGACATTACGCTAAGTGAAATAACTCAGTCACAGGACAAATATTGTATTAATCCATTAATGTAAAAAGTCAAGGAAAGGTTTATATATGGAAGGAAATTTTCTTTGTTGGTTACCAGGGGTGGAAGGGGAAGGGTGAGAGGGAACAATGCTAGATAGGTAGAGACAAGTATTGATTTGGGTGAAGGGAAGGGCAATGTACCAAATGTCAGCGATCAACACAGTGGCATTCAGGAAGAGAAAGACATAGAGAGGAACATGGGAGGTACAGACAACAAAGATGAACCCTTTTGCACATACAGTACTGTGTTGTCAGTGATCGCAAACATTGATACACACTTGGATATCAGGTAGATGGACAGGATGAACGATTATGTATGTCTATGCATGCCAGAGTGTGTCCGTGACCATGTACAGGGCTGGCAGACAATGTTTCTACAAGTATATTGGGATGTTCTGTAAGAATTCCCAGGTATATAGTAGAGCTGACAAAGGACAAGGTTGTAATCACTTCTTAGGCACAGCCAGCTACCAAGAGGGAGCAAATAGTTGGACCTGTGGGCTCAATACCATGGTCACAAGAGACATCAAGCTCAATTGGCATAACATACTACACAAAAACATTGTTCCACATCCTACTTTGGTGAGTAGTGACTGGATCTTAAAAGCTTGCAAGTGGCATCTAGATGCAACAATGGGTCTCTCCTTGTCCAGAGCAAAGAAAAATGAAGAAATCCAAAGACACACAGAAACAATTAGTCCAAGGGACTGGTACACCATGCAATCTGCAGCCTATATGACTATGAGACCAAAAGAACTAGATATTGCCCAGTTACCACTGTCAACCACTCGGAGGGGGATCTATGTAGGAGATCCTGGATAGAGCGGGAGAACAATGTGCAACAAAGCTCAAAATCGTTAAAATAAATCAATAAATAAAAGGGACCGGATTTGCTGGTCTGTTAGAGCCTGGTGGAACCCCGGAGAGTATGATCCCCAGCTGCCCTTCAGGTCTGGAATTGAACCCACTCCTGTGGCTTCCAGCCAAACAAAAGACAGGCATATGAACTGAACATTTACATGAGGTAGATACACTCCTTGGAGAGATCAATCATGGGAGAATAGAAGGGCTGTGTATCCACAGGGAGATAGTTCAGGCAGCAGGAATGCATGGGAGGGAAGGACACAGGGAAGAGGTAACTGGGGAGGAAGTAAAAGGGGAGCTGTTGTTGCATTTTGGGAGATTATAATCAATGTTATGAGACAAAGTGTATGTGAGGTGCTGTATGGAAAATGAATTTGCTTTGTAAACATTCATCCAAATCACAGTAAAAAAAAAAAAAAAATTCAAAAAGAAAAGACTCTGTTGTAAAAGATGCTCCAAACAATATATTTTAATATCACAGGGACTGGTGACCTCAAAGTACCTAGGGCAAGAGGGAAATATGTGCCAAAGTTCAGAGTGAGGCAGAAAATTTCTGCAGAAAGGAAAATCCTTTTGCTATAAGGAGAAACTCAAATATACACTTATAGAATTGATAAGAATGTTTAAGATATGCTGGAATTTTTTGTCCTCAGAAGACAGGATTACAAAAAGTCACAGCCTAAAAATTCTTATGGAGCAGTCCTGCTTTGCAAATATGGCAACTAACAGCAACATCTTAAGGTGGTAATGATGGCCTAAAGCTATAGGTACTCCAAAGGCAAATCTTTGAGCCTACTACATTGGTTTAATTATCGAAAAATAAAGAAAATGTACATTTTTTTGAGAGAAAGAGTACCTAGAATTGGCCCATACTGGCCCTCTTATAGCCACTCTTTATAACACACCAGTTGTCTTTCAGTTAATTCTGACCTACAGGGACCCCACATGTCTCAGAGTACAGCTCCATAGGATTTTCAATACCTAATGTTTGGGAAGTAAATAGCCAAGTGTTTCTTCTGAAAATTCACTCGCTCAAACAGTATGGAACACAGTACTACTCTGACACACATGGGGTTGCCATGAGTTGGAGTTAATTCCATATCAAATGTTTTATTATTAAAAATAAATTAGGGATGTGTAGTTTGAGAGAACTGTGAAGAAATTTGTGAGCTATGGGAGAAGGACTGTGTCTCATTCCTCTTTAGCATACCAGCACCCAGCAAAGCTATCAAGAGGACACATGGGAGGTAGAAGGGCTTGAGGTACTTTATGAAATGATTTCACATCCACACTACAAAAGTGAAGTCAGGTCACACCCAGCAACTAACTGCCACCAAGAAAAATGCACTACCTGAGGTGCCTTTCATTTCCTGGAAGGTAAGTGGCAAAGCACAGGGCTGTAACCTGTCATACATTTGACCAAACAATGCCTGTCCTCTTTTCCTTACATGAGCCAGACACATGGAATAAGGATATCTCTTCTTCATTATTAACTTGCTGCATGGGACTTAGAAGCAACTTGGGAATGAAGACGATGGTCCATGTCATATCTGATAATAAGCCACAAGGACCCTTTTGTTGTCAGGTGTCTCAAGATAGTTCTAACTCATAGAGACCCTATGTATAACAGAACTAAACATTACCTGGTCTTGAGCCCATCCTCACAATTGTTCCTGTGTGTGAATTCACTGTTGTAGCCACCGTGACAGTCCATCGCATTGAGGGACTCTCTCTCTTTTTCACTGACCCTCTTCTTTACCATGCATGATGTCCTTCTCCAGGGACTTAGTCACTCCTGATAATATACCCACAGGACTGAGATGAAGTCTCACCATCCTCACTTCTAAGGAGCACCCAAGCTGTACTTCTTCCAAGACAGATTTGGTCATTCTTCTGAAATTCTCTGGTATATTTAATATTCTTTGCCAACACCATATTTCTTTTTTTTTTCTTTTTTTTTTTTGTGTGTGTGATTTGGGTGAAAATTTACAGAGAAAATTCACTTTCCATACAGCAGTTCACATATACTTTGTCTCATATCATTGACCACAGTTTACCACAATGCAACAGCTCCCCTCCC
>NW_006921633.1:3033259-3064060 GCF_000298275.1 Orycteropus afer afer | reverse complement strand
ATCTTCTGTGTCTGTGTTAATTGGTTTCCCTTTTCTTTGTTGAAGAGGGTCTGTGCCGTCTTTCTGCCTAGTCCACCATCTTACCGGATCTCCCACCAACACCATATTTCAAAAGCATCAGTTCTTCAATCTTCTTTATTCATTGTCCAGCTTTTGAATGCAGATAAGGTGATTGAACATACCATGGCATGAGACAGGCACATCTTAGTCCTCAAAATGGCCTCTTTGCTCTTTAACACTTTAAAGATGTCTTTTGCAACAGATTTGTCCAATGCAATATATTGTTTGATTTCTTGACTGTTGCCTCCATGGGTATTGATTGTGGATCCAAGTAAAATGAAATTCTTGACAACTTCAATCTTTTCTCCATTTATCATGATGTTGCTTATTGGTCCAGTTGTGATGATTTTCATTTTCTTTGTTTTTCTTTATATTGAGGTGTAACCCATAGTGAAGGCTGTAGTCTTTAATCTTCTTCAGTACGTGCTTCAAGTCATTTTCACTTTCAGCGACCAAGGTTGTGTCATATGCATATCTTGGGTGATTAATGAGTCTTCCTCCAATCCTGATGCTGCATTCTTCTTCATATAGTTCAGCTGCTCAGATTATTTGCTCAGCACAGTTATAATGAAAGGATATAACACTGATGCATACCTCTCCTGACCTCAAATGATGCAGTATTCCCTTGTTCTGTTTAATAACTGCCTCTTGTTCTATGTACAGGTTCCTCATGAGCACAATTAAGTGTTCTGGAATTTCCATTTTTTGCAATGTTATCCATAATTTTTTTGGGATACATACAGTCTAATGCCTTTGCATAGTCAATAAACACAGGTAAAATCTTTCTGTAATTCTCTGCTTTCAGTCAAGATCCATCTGACATCAGCAATGATACCCCTCTATCTACATCCTCTTCTGAATCCAGTTTGAATTTCTGGCAGTTCCTTGTCCATGTACTGCTGCAACCGTTTTTGAATTGTCTTCAGTTAGATTTTACTTGTTTGGGGTATTAATGCTGTTGTTTGATAATTTCTGCATTCTGTTGGATCATCTTTCTTTGGAATGAGCAACAATATAGATCACTTCCAGTTGGTTGGCCAGGTAGCTCTTTTCCAAATTTTTTGGCATAAATGACTGAGCACTTCCAGTGTTTCATCTGTTTATAAATAAAAGGCCCTCCAAGAACCCACACGACATCTCTGTATCTGGATGACACATCTGAAAGGTCTGAGAGAGCTGAAAATCACACACAGCCAAGCAAGTCCCTACTGAATACACATCTAAGGAGCCTTGCATGCATTGTTGATCCCTGCAACTTTATGGAATAGATTATGCACAACAAATTAGTTTCAGACAGTACAATATAAATAGCTTATGTGCAGTGTAAAGGAAGGTGAAATTCCACTTTTGATGTAATCCCTTCCCATTTTGGGCATCTCAGACTGTGAATCCAATTGCAATTTATTTTTGAAAATGCAGTGGAAATCAGAAAGCTAATAAGTGGTGAGGATTGGAGATTTCAAAAAGCAATTTATGAACAATTTATTGTTAACTCATTACATTGTCCTTTGATTTTTGGTGCTAGTTGTACGTGAAGCCATGGGTTACAGTGAAACCATCCTTTCTTCCTCTTTCATTCTCACAGCAATCAACAATAAATCTCTCTCTGGTATTTCCTACCTGCACAGAAATGCCACAATAGATTCAAGTCAACACATATTTAAAACTTTATTGCCTACCACGCTGGGGACAATGAGTTATATTCCTTTTGTTGTTGTTATTTGGTGCCACTGAATTGACTCCAACTCATAGTGACCCTATGTACAACAGAACAAAACATTGCCCAGTCCTGTGCCAGCTTCACAATCCTTGCTATACCAGAGCCCATCATTGAAGCCACTGTGTCAATCCATCTTGTTGAGGGCCTTCCCCTTTTTCGTTGACCCTCCACTTTACCAGACATGATATGCTTCTTCAGGAAATGGTCCCTTCTGACAACATGACCAAAGTAAGTCAGACGAAGTCTGGTCATTCTCACTTCCGAGGAGCATTCTGGCTGCACTTCCTCCAGGGAAGCTTTGTTAGTTCTTTTGTCAGTCAGTAGTCTTTGCCAACACCACAACTCAAAATCATCAATCTTCTGTGGTCTTCCTTATTCATTGTCAAGCTCTCACATGCATATGAGGTGATTGAAAATACTATAGCATGGGTTAGGCACACCTTGATCTTCAAAGAGATATCTTTCTTCCTCAGCACTTGAAAGAGAGCTTTTGCAGCAGATTTGCCCAGTGCAGTACATCATCTGATTTCAATATCAACACCATATGACAACTGCTTCCATTGGTGCTGATTGTGAAACCAAGCAATATGAAATCTTTGACAACTTCAATCTTTTCTCCATTTATCATCATGCTGCTTATTGATCCAGTTGTGAGGATTTTCATTTTCTCTATACTGAGATGTAATCCATACTGAAGACTGTATTCTTCAACCTTCATCAGTAAGTGATTCAAGTCATCTTCACTTTCAGCAAGCAAGGTTGTGTAGTCTGCATATCACAGGTTGTTAGTGAATCTTCCTCCAATCTTGATGTCACACTCTTCTTCATATAGTCAAGCTTCTTGTATTATTTGCTTAGCATACAGATTGAATAAGTATGGTGAAAGGATACAACCCTGACACACTCCCTTCCTTATTTTAAACCACACAGTATCCCCTACCTGCTGGTCTATGTAGAGGTTTCTCATGAGCACAATTAAGTGTTCTGGAATTCCCATTCTTCTCAATGTTATCCATAATTTGTTATGATCCACACAGTCAAATGCTTTTGCATAGTCAGTAAAACACAAGTAAACATCTTTCTGGTATTCTTTGCTTTCAGCCAAGATCCATCCTACATCAGCAATGACATCCTTTGTTCCACGTCCTCTTCTGAATCCAGCTTGCATTTCTAAGTTCTCTGTCAATATACCGCTACAACCGTTTTTGAATTATCTTCAGCAAGATTTTACTTGCATGTCATATTAATGATATCATTTGATAACTTCCACATTCTGTGGGATCACCTTTCTTTGGGTACAAACATGGATCTCTTCCAGTCAGTTGGCCAGGTGGCTGCCTTCCAAATTTCTTGGCCTAGATAAATGAGTGCCTCCAGTGAAGCACTGGTTTGTTGAAACATCTCAATTGGTATTCTGTCAATTCCTGGAACCTTGTTTTTCACCAATTCCTTCAGTGCAACTTCAACTTCTGCCATTATTACTATTAGTTCTTGATCATATGCCACCTCCTGATAGGATGAACATTGACCAATTATTTTCAGTATAGTGACTCTGTGTACTCCTTTCATCATCTTTGGATGTTTCCTGCATCTTTCAATATATTGCCCATAGACTCTTAGAATATTGCAACTTGAGGCTAGAATTTTCTCTTCAGTTCCTTCAGCTTGAGAAATGCTGAGCATGATCCCCCCTTTTGGTTTTCTAACTCCTAGTCTTTGCACATTTCATTATTATAATTGACTTTGTCTTTTCGAGCTGTTCTTTGAAATCTTCTGTTCATCTCTTTTATGTTACCATTTCTTCCATTTGCTTTAGCTACTATCCACTCAAGGGCAAGTTCCGGAGTTCCTTCTGACATCTATTTTGGTCTTTTCTTCCTTTCCTGTCTTCTGTTTTCTTCATGGGTGATGTTTTTGATGTCATCTCACAATTCCTCTGGTTTTCAGTCATTGGTGTTTAATGTATCAAATCTATTCTTTAGATGGTCTCTAAATTCAGGAGGGATGTAATTATGGTCATATTTTGGCTCTTGTGGGCTTGTTTTAATTGTCTTTAACTTCAAGTTGAACTTGCATATGAGCAGTTGATGGTCTGTTCCACAGTCAGCTCCTGGACTTATTTTGGCTGAAGATATTGAGCTTATCTATTGTCTCTTGTCACAGACGTAGTCAGTCTGATTCCTGTGTACTCCATGTGTATAGCTGCCATTTATATTACTGAAAAAAAGTATTTGCAGTGAATAAGTCATTGGTCTTGCAAAATTCTATCATGCAATCTCCAGAGTTATTTCTATCACCAAGGCCATATTTTCCAACTACCAGTGATTCTTCTTTGTTTCCAACTTTTGCATTCCAATCAACACATCTTGATTGCACGTTTGGTCAGTTTCAGACTGCAGAATTTGGTAAAAATCTTCAGTTTCCTCATCTTTGGCTTTGGTGGTTGATGCATAAATTTGAATAACAGTAGTATTAACTAGTCTTCCTTCTAAGCATATGGATATTATCCTATCACTGATAGCATTGTACTTCAGGATAGATCTTGAAATGTTCTTTGTGACAATGAATGCCATACCATTCCTCTTTCACTTGTCATTCCCAGGATAGATCATATAGTTGTCTGATTCAAAATGGCCAAAACAAGTCCATTACAGCTCACTAATGCCTAAGATACCGATCTTTATGCATCTCATTTCATTTTTGACAACTTCCAATTTTCCTAGATTCATACTTCATAAACTGCATGTTCCGATTATTAATGGATGTTTGTAGCGGTGTCTTCTCATCTTGAGTCATGCCACATAAGCAAATGGAGGTCCCAAAAGCTTTACTCCATCCAGATCATTAAGATCAACTCTACTCTGGGGAGGCAGCTCTTCCCCAGTCGCATTTTGAGTGCCTTCTGACCTGAGGGGCTCACCTTCTGGCACAATATTGGACAATGTTTCGGGGCTATTCATGAAGTTTTCCAGTAATATATTAGACAGATGCTATCCATAAGGTTTTCACTGGCCAATTCTTTGAGAAGCGGATGGCCCCTTCCTTCTCCCAAGGCTGTCTTAGTTTGGAAGTTCTGCTAAAACCTGTCCACCACAGGGGATCCCTGCTGGTATTTGAAATGCCAGTGGCATAGCCTCACAGCAACATGCAACCCACCATAGTATGACAAAGTGACAGATGAGTGGTTTTTCCATCCTTCTTTTATTGAATTTTATTTAAAAAATTATCGCAGTAAAATTGAGGTCTTTGCTGCATAACTGTAAATTTTAACACATACATGGAATTGTAATCAGAGTTAGATTAAGTCCATCACCCCTAAAACCTCCCTCATTTGTAGTCCCCCATCTACCTTTAACTCTTGGCAAAACCACCAGTCTGTTCCCCATCACTGTGGTTTTATCTTATCAAGAATGTCATGTAACCTGTGCCATGTATCCCTTTGAGACTGACTTCTTCCACTCAGCAAACTGCAAGGAAATTCATCAAAGTTGTGTTTATCAATAAGTTGTTCCTTTTATTTCTGTGTAACATTCCATTATATACATGTATCACAGTTTATCCATTCATTCAGGGAAGGAATTTTGGGTTATTTCCAGTTTTTGGTGATTATGAATAGAGCTGCTGTAAACATTGTATACGATTTTGGTATAAATGTTCAATTTTCCTTTGCCTTGTGTAAATACCTAGGAGTGGGATTGTTGAGTCACATTGTGTATGTTTGACTCTTCAAGAAATTGCCAAACTGTTTTCCACCGTTTCTATACATATCTTTTTCATAAGTAAAATAAATAAATAAATAAATAAAAATTAGTAAATTTACCCCTTGACAACTTGTACACTCCTGCATAGGTGATTCAGATAATATTATTCATTATGATAAAATATTGTCCCTAAAATAAATAAGGTATTTGACTCTTTTATTTGTTTCTACTTTTAGATGATTCTCTTAAGCCTTTAACTTTTTTAAACATGATTTTTATTAAAACAAAATTATACATCTTGACAACTGTAGAAACATAAAGCCTAAAGAATTTGTTTATAAATGAGGAAATTTTAACCAAGGAAAAGTTTTCATCAGAGCTTTGACCAATTTAACCCAGTGTCATATGCATCAAATCCAATTTTTAATGCGTAAGTAAGCCTCCCCTTCCTTCCTCCAAAAACTTCCACCCCAGGCTAATTACATAAAAAAAGCGGAACATCCACACCAGCCAGAAAAGTTTCAGTTGCCACTCTTTAGTTGCTACTTTAATGAGAAACACATGTGCAAGATACCACCCAGGAGACAGTTGATCAGTGTGCTCCAAAGAAAGGAACATCACAGGAAAATGAGCCTCATGAGATGGCTTAATGTCTTGGACAGGCTGAACCCATAAAGACATTTGATGCCATTTTTATTCTAATATAAATATGTGTTGCTCAAAACATGAGATGCTTCAACAGAAAATTAATCTGAAGCAACAGAATTAAAAGGCAGCAGTGTGAAGTAGCTCTCACTAAATATTATCTTATCCACATGCCCCACAATCAGTTTAATTTCAGATTTGGGGAGCTCTTTGCAAAATTAGAAGTCTTCATGTGGTACAAGTGGTTAATGCCCTTGGCTGAGCTGGAAGGGTGAGATTTGAGCCCACCCAGAGGCACCTCACAACAAAAGTCTGGCAATGGACTTCTGAAAAGTCAGCCAAGGAAGACCCCATGGAGAACAGTTCAGCTCTGACACAGATGGGACCTGATGAATTGGAATTGACTCAATGGAAAAATGGGTTTGTCTGCCTTTCCTTCTTTCTTTTCCTCCCTCCCTTGCTACCTTCTTTCCTTTCTCCCTCCCTCCCTTTCTTTTTCTTTCTCTCCCTTCCTTCCTTCCTTCTGTCCTTCCCTCTCTCTTTCCTTTTTTCTTCCTTCCTATCTTCCTTCCCTCCCTCCTTATTTCCTTCCTTCCTTCCTTTCATTCTTTTCTTTTCTTTTTTGGGAAACCCAGAGAGAAATCCTGCAAAGGAATTAGGAGAAAGGACATAGTGACAGGTATCCTTATTAGATAATAACACTTAAGCTGCCTCCTACTACAGGAACTACTGTTCCAAATGCTGTACACACTACATCACATCTCCATTCTATAAACAAAGAAATATTATGCAGTTTATATGGGTCACTAGGAGCTCTGGTGGCGTAGTGCCTAAGGCATTTGACTGCTAACCAGATGGCTGGCAGTTCAAACCCACCAGCCACTCCTCAGAAGGAAGGTTGGGCAATCTACTTCCGTAGTGATACTGCCTCAGAAAACCCAGGAGGGGTCACTATGAGTGGGATCCGACTCAATGGCAGTGAGTTTTTTGTTTTTGTTTTTTTTATATGGGTCATTGGGTCACCAATCAGAAGAGCGTGGACTTGAATCCAAAGCTATGTTAAATTCACACTAAAGACCAGATGCAACACCTCTCACCATCACAGAAAATGTTCCAAACCAATATTATTCTCATTTATAGATATGGAAACTCTGGCCCAAAATAGCTAAATAATTAGCTATTCGCAACCTGCTATCTAAACTTAACTTATTGTACATAGTCTATTCTAGTGGTTCTCAAAGTGTAGTTCCCCGACCAGCAGTATCAGCATCACCTGGGAACTTATTAGAATTGCAAATTCTTGGGCCCACAACAGATCTACTGAATCAGAAACTCTGGGGGTGGAGTCCACAATCTGTTTTAACAAGCCTTCTAGGGATACTGACATACGCTAAAGTTGGAAAACCATTTTTTCCATAAAATTGCTGAATAATTAATGTATTCAAAACTCAATAATAAGTAGTAGATCAGCATTCAAATACAGGTCTGTTTTGTTCCAAAACCGTAGCCTTTTGCCCAAACTATCCTGCACTACACCCTCCTTTCCCAAGCTACATCCACCACCACCAACAACAAGTTTACCAAGAGAAGATCTTGGGGATGAAACATATTTTAAATCCACTGTGATTTCAGAGCATAGTTCTGAATTTTGCTTTGCCACTATAATGGTGATCAGTTCTCTTACCAACATTAATGTGACAGTCCCTGAAAATTGACAATGATACTTTCCACTGATAAAAAAAGCACCATATGGTGAACTTCTTGAAAATCAAGTTTATTTGGGCCTGACAATTTCATATCCCATTTAATGAAAAGGAGAAATAACCTTGTATATGGTGCAAAGTAACTTCTTAAGTGAATTTCTTTCCCCTTTCATTTAGTGTTCAATTCATCTAATCAATCACTGCTTTATCTACTTGCAACAGCAGGACTATTACTCCCTTCAAGTATAATTTATTCCCTTCAAGGAACAAGACCATATTATATTTCCATTTAAAAATCTGGATAATTTGCAGAAAAAGAAAGAAGCCTGCTAATGACCCTCCAAAAGGAGGGGGACTACGATTGGCGAGTGATAAATAAAAGTGCTTGATTTCACACCTAGGGCCTTTTTAAATCATTTACAAAGTCAAGCACTCTGAAAGGAGTTCATTCCAATGCAAATATAGTCACCTGCTCTTGAGATCAATATCACCTCTAAAACATTTTATTAATATTACACTATTATTGTAAAATGGTACAACCATTGTGGAAAGTGGTATATAGCATTTTCTTAAAAAACTGAAAATAGAAATACCATATGAACCAGTAATTCCATTACTAGGAATATATCCTAAAGAGGTGAGAGACAGGACACGAACAGACCCATGTTCATCACAGCACAATTCATGATAGCAAAGAGACGGAAACAACCTATGTGCCCATTAACATGAGTGGATAACCAAACTATGGTATATTCACACAATGGAATACTAAAAAAAAAAAATCTCACTGCCTTCAAGTCAAATCCAACTC
Organism: Orycteropus afer afer; assembly: GCF_000298275.1. Taxonomy (NCBI): domain Eukaryota; kingdom Metazoa; phylum Chordata; class Mammalia; order Tubulidentata; family Orycteropodidae; genus Orycteropus; species Orycteropus afer. The sequence continues at coordinate 3,055,420 of NW_006921633.1, read as the reverse complement.
TTAGTGAGCCCTCCTAGATCGCCCAGTCTTCCTTCTGAGGAGTGGCTTGTTGCTGTTGTTATGTGCCGTGGAGTTGGATCCAACTCATAGCAACCCCTCCTTGGGTTTCTGAGGCAGTATCACTATGGAAGTAGACTGCCCAACCTTCCTTCCGAGGAGTGACTGGTGGGTTTGAACTTCCAGTTTTCTGGTTAGCAGTCAAATACCTTAGGCACTATGCCACCAGAGTTCCTACTATGCTACCAGAGCTTCTCCGAGGAGTGGCTGGTGGGTTTGAACTGCCAGCCATCTGGTTAGCAGTCAAATGTCTTAGGCCCTATGCCACCAGAATTCCCAGTGGAATACTATGCTACATTAAAGAACATTGAAGAATACTCGAATCATCTCACAATGTGGATGAACCTGGTGGATATTATGATGAGTGAAATAACTCAATTGCAGAAGAACAAATATTGTATGAGTTCATTACAGTAAAAAGTCAAGGAAGGGTTTGCTTAGGGAAGGGAACTCACTTTGTAGGTTACCGGGGTGGGAGGGAAGGGGAAGGAAATTTTTTGGACTAGTTAGGAGCCATATGCTGAGTTGGGTAAAGGGAAGGATGGTATAGAAAGTATCTGTGACCAGCATGATAATATTGGGGAAAGGGAGGACATCGAATTGTGCACATGAGACATAGACAACCGAGGCTAATACCAGTATATCCACAATACTGCATTAACACTAACACCAAACACCAGGCTACAGATAAATACATAGACAACTGAGAAGACCAGATGGGGGTCAGTGAACAGGAATATACTCTAGACCAATGGTAGATTCAGCTGAGGATAATCTTGCACAGATACTAGTGTTACAAAATAACCACAATCATTACAGAAGCAACAGAAGACAGACTCAGAGACAGCCAGACACCTTGGGAGAGAGAACCACCAGATCTGCCAAGTCAGGACCACAGTATTGGGGGACATGAGGCTCAATTGGCACAACATAATACATAAATTCTTGTTCCACAACCTACTTTGGTGAGAGCAACTGGGGTGTTAAAAGCTTTCAAGCGGCCATCTAAGATGCAGCTAATGGTCTCCTCTCATCTGAATCGAAGAAGAGTGAAGAAAACCAAGGACTTTTGGAAACAATCAGCCCTAGGATATTATGGACCTTGAGACCAGAAGAACCAGATGGTGCCCAGCTACAAATGCCAACCACTCAAGAAGGGATCAAAACTGGAGATCCTTGATAGAGTGGGAGGAAAAACATGGAAGAAAATTCAAAAGCACATTAACTACCAGAATTACTGATAAGATGGAATCTGGTGGACCGCCAAGACTATGGCCCTGGGATACATACACTTTGGGCCTGGGATAAAACTCACTCCCAAGGGTTGACTCTCAGGCCAATAGTAGTAAGATTTACATGCAGAACACTCAACCCAGGGTGATGCACCCACTTACTCTACGGAGATACATCCCTTGGAGCAATTGGCCATGGGGCACAAGAGGGGCAGCATTCACATGGAGGGAAAGCTGGACAGACAGGAGTTCAGGGCACAGAGTTGGGGGTATCACTGGGAAGGGAGAGGGGGAGAGTGGGCTAGGGTTGGGGATGGAATTGGGGAGTGAAACCAAATGTACACAAACTGTTGAATGTAAAACAAATTCTTCTCTGCAAAGTTTTACCCAAAGCACAATAATAAACAAATAAATTTTTAAAAAATATATATTACACTATTAGCAAACATGTGTCAGTCATGGCACTAAGCCCTTTACATATGGTAACTCATTTAATGTTTACAAACATGTGAGGTAGATCCTAGGATTATCTCCACTTCACAAATGGGAAAAATGAGACTCCAAATTTCCTAAAACTCCCTTGGCCAAGAAGTAGAGGACTATATTTCTATATTAAGGAGACTTGTTGGACATCCTTTCAGACATTGACCCTTAGATCTAGATGGAGCTAAATGAGTTCCTAAGGTCCCTCTGTGAGCATGCATGATTGCCAGAATGGGACAACGCAGCCTTCACAGCCTTGGTGCTCCATTTGCATGGACAGGACAGCGGTGTGTGCAGTAATACAGAAGCTGACTGTACCTTCATTGTAGTGGGAGACAGAGATTAGAGTGATAAAGGACAGGAATGGGTACGGAAGTTCTCATTTGCCTGTTTGGTTTCCACTTAAAAAAAAATGTATTAATCACTTAGTCTTCTTTCTGTCATCTCACTGACTCCTAGGACATTTGAGTCAATAAGGCAAGAGTTAGCAAATTCTGTAGACAATCAAACTTCTCATACAGAAGAGGAATCAAAACGTTTTAAAAACATATCACCAGCCAGCAGAAAGACTTTCCTATTTCTCTGCTTCATAGTTGTAGATGGATATGATTCAAGCCTTAATTAAAAAAGACTTAATGTGATTTATAATAGCAGATATTCTATTAAATAGACTTCTGATTCTCCTTTATTCCATCTACCAAAAACAAAAGCTGTTTTCAACAAAGCATGTTGAGGTGAAAAGGGCTTTCCAAAAAAACAGTTGTACATGCATTTCACGTCTGTCCTGATTTGGGAAGTTCATCTAAGCCTGTGATCATTTGTACAGCTGACAGGAAGTTTATTCTGCGGCTACTGCCTTTCACACTCCCCGCTCCCTTTATCTTTACCTACAGATTTCACCTTTCCTTCTGGTCTCCCTTCCTTCTTCCTTCCCTTCACACATACCTCTACACTCCTCTCCCTTCCACTCTGATTCTATCCATTTATACCATGAGAAACACTGTAAGAAAGAGGGGCAGAGGTTTTGTAAAATTTTTTCCCCCTGGGGCTTTGAGTGTAGTAATTATAGGCTGATACCTGGCCTGATGAGACTTGCCCTCCTTGTTCAGACTTTACAAAGCTGTGGATTGAAAGCCTGTCATTTTGAGTTCTTCCTTCATTCATTTGTAAGCTTTTTAGCTGGTTGAATATCCTGCGGGTTTCATATAGGAAAAAAACAAAAAGAGTCAAGACCAAGTCCCCACAATCAAAGAGCTATTTGCCTGGGGAGAAGATGGTTTATGAGTAGCATGTTGTGTGCATTTCAGTCAATTCCAAATCATAACAACCCTATAGAGCAGAATAGAACTGTCCTACTAGGCTGTAATATTTATTGAAGCAGACTGCTACATCTTTCCCCCACAAAGCAGCTAGTGGGTTCAAACTACCAATCTTTTGCTTAGCCCCCCAACATTTTAACTGTTGTGACACCATGGCTCCTTATAAGTAGCATTAACAAAAAAAAAACCACATTGTCATTGAGTCAATTCTGACTCATAACTACCCCCATTGGGTTTCCAAGGCTGTAAATCCTTACAGAAGTAGATTTCTTCATCTTCCTCCCATGGGGCAGCTGGTAGGTTTGAACTGTCGACCTTCTGGTTAGCAGCCAGATGCTTTACCCATTATGCCAGAACCAAAACCAAACCCACTGCCATCAAGTCAATTCTGACTCATAGGTACCACCTTTCTGAGGTGGTAAGTCTTTACAGAAGTAGATTGTTCTGTCTTTCTTCTTCAGAGTGGCTGGTGGGTTTGAACTGCCAACCTTCTGGTTAGCAGTCAAATGCCTTAGGTACTATGCCACTAGAGCTCCTTATGGTTAGCATCCCTCTCCATAATTAATTTGGACCCAATTTGATTCATTTAGAAGGGAGTTTCCCTTAAATCCCATTATTAAATAGATCATATCAGGTCATTCACCATGAATCTCGCTGGTAGAGGACAGCAAGCTTTCTGAGAAAAGGACAGGTTTGGGAACCAGGCCCACTTAAGTCCAAATCCCAACTCTACTTTGAACAAGTTGCCAAATAAATCATTGGGCCTCAGTTCTCTCTACTGTTGCAAAAACGGCAAGGAGGCCACATGTTCCGACCTCCCTACAAGGGGAAGACAGGATTACCAGCAGTAACCCAAGGCCTATTACTGCAAAGCCAGACATGTTGCCTTCCTCCAGCCCTTTCACCAACTGTTCCTCCCAAAGCACCCACCACCTCTCTCCTGGGTTCGATAATTCACTGCAGTGGCCACACAGAACTCATGGATTACGGAGTTTATTAGGGAAGCACCAGGCTACAACTCAAGTTCAGAAAGAATGCTCAGTCTCTCTCCCAGCCCACCATCCCTCAGCCAACAGTCTCTCACAATCTCTTTCCCAGCAGTGCTGGTCCCTCGTGTCTCACTCAGCGATGCGTGTCTCTTGCTTCTCTTTCCCAGCAGCACGTGTCTCTTCCAGTAGTGCATGTCTCTTTTGGCAGCACGTCTTCCTCAACCAGCAGTCAGAGAGAGTTCTGCCTCCAGGAGAACTCCTTTTGAGCCCGGAAGGGTGGTCAAACTAGCCAATCACAGCATCAGAACTCTAAGCATGTGAGAGAGAGTGGGAACCTCCCAGAACATTGTATTGTGCCACGCCCAACAAAAAGAACCCAGGTGGATAACTTCAGCAATCAGGAGCTCCTCAGTTGTTCATAGAAAATCCCACCTTGGAATTTACAAAGACCATGGGTAGAAAAGCCACACTAAATAATTTACTACACTGCAACTGTAAAATGAGAATGAAACTTACCTCAGGAGTCTGCATGAGGATCAAATGAGAAAGTGTCATACAAAGCATGTGGCAGAATTTCTGGCACATAGGAAGTACTCAATAAAGGTTAGTGTATTATGTGGGGACTGCTTCACTTCTGCCCTTCACATAGTTGAGCTTATGATGTAGAATTAGGCAATGCTCTTAAGATGCTCTTATCCATAAAGACAAGACCTATGTTTGAGAAGGTGAACTCAGTGGTTGAAATATTTGAATGGTATGAAAGAACAAATGAATGCAGGAAGAAAGTCTATTTAAAAAAGCAATCAACAGTCAAATTCAAACCACAACCGCCATAGAAAATGTCTGGGGTATCAAGGCTGTGAACCACATCTGCAGTAACTATAAGCCCTTGGTGTTTCTTTCCCAATGTCCTGCCTAAATAACTCCTCCCAGCCAAAAACCAACCAACCAACCAACCAACCACATTATAGCCTATGGAGTTAAAACCCATTGGCTTTCAATGTTAAAAGCATTCTTCTTTGTTTGGCATAGCTAGAACGGATAGTTTAAACTTTACATATGCTTACTTAACCCAAACAACAATTATCTAAACAATTTATTTTCTCTTAACTCTTCAGGCTTACTGATTGGCATGATCTTGGAGAGCAGACAGGTATATAGCAAAATTTCCCTGGAAAACATGAGGTGGGGAGGGGAGTCAGTGTGAAGCCTTCTCTGAACATACTTATGAAAGAACAATTCCCCAGTTTACAAGTAAAGAGACTAAAGCTAAAGAACTTCACCAAGACCACACAGTCAACAAATAATTGAACCAACAACATATTCTGAACTCAAGTCTGTAGTGTTCCCAACACACTCACTGCCTCCCTTGGAGTCAATCTGTGTGAAAAGCATGTTAAAGAAGTTGTTGTTGTTGTTTGCCATCAAGTTGGCCCCGACTTATAGCAACCCCTCCTTGGGTTTCTGAGGCAGTATCACTACAGAAGTAGGATTGCCCAACCTTCCTTCCTTCCAAGGAGTGGCTGGTGGGTTTGACCGCCAGCCTTCTGGTTAGCAGTCAAGTGCTTTAGCCACTAAGCTACCAGAGCTCCTAATTAAAGAAGTAAGCTATGGTATCACCATTTGTCCCAAAATGATATCCTATATCCTGTATGGTAACGTCTTCTAACAGACATATTCTTGGCCACCAGGAAGCCTTAATATCACTTATTCATGACCCTGCCTTTGTGACATGTGAATTTTATTTTGTTTTACCTTCAGAGTTTTATTAAACTGAAACCAAAAGAGCCATTAGCTTTTTACTATTTTATGATCACTTTATTTTATTATCAACCTGCAAGAATGCTGATTATATTTATAAATCTCTAAGTGAAATTTAAAAACCATCTTTCTTCTCTATGCTCTACCATCCTGCCTTCTTAGAAGTACAAAAAAGCATTTCAGCCACTCCCAAATTCCCTCTTGAAATACCCTTAATGATTTTGAAATATTTTGTTATTCCCTAAACACCGCCCTAAAGACAAATCATTGGACTCCAGGCTCCCCACAGTGCCAAGTTGAGTAGAGTTCAAATGTTCTATCTATCCAAACTCTAACTTACAAGAAAGCCACATATAGTAAATGATATGTAAGATATTCTGAAAATACCAAGGCAAAGCGGCAAAAAAAAAATTGCCATCAAGAAGTCTTCCCAGAATTTCTTGTGATCTGAAATAACCATTTTTATCAATATCCTGTAATCTGATCATATGTACCCATGTGTATATCCATATGACTAATAACATAAGTCAACTTTCATTTTAATAATATGAAGCTTAAAATTTCCCACATCAAAAATGTTTCAAAATCTAAAATTGTTTCTCTATTTTAGACATTAGAGCACACAAAAAAATTAAAGAAAAAACAAAACTAGGAAAATAATCTTAACTTGATAAAATAAGGAGCTCTGGTAGCATAGTGCCTAAGGCACTTGACTGCTAACCAGAAGGCTGGTGGTTCAAACCCACCAGCCACTCCTCAGAAGGAAGGTTGGGCAATCTACCTCTGTAGTGATACTGCCTTGGAAACCCAAGGTGGGGCCACTATGAGTCGGTCAGACCCAAGGGCAAATAACAACAACTGACAAAATAAATTTTTTAAAATCATCCACAACATAATCTTCCTATTTGAATTGCCCAGCCCATGGCATGCTATGAATGTGGACTTAGAGACCAATATAAAAGGCATTTTCTGAAAAGACATTGGACCTACTAGGTGTTTCCTTTTATGTTAAAATTAGCTCATGGGACAGCAGTTTTCAAAATGGCCAAAGCACAAGCCAGGTACCTCTTCCACTTGAAGTTTCACCAAAGGACACATCCCCTTTAACCTCAAAGTTTTAATTTCATACTTAATTCTTGCCCAAGTTTCTGAGAATTTTGCTGATGTTCAAGCCAATTCTACCTTGAAGCTCTTTGGAGATATTTAAAATGTAAGCCAATTCAGTAAATTTTCCTTAATGATTTTAGACCCATCTGAATATAAAAGCAAATTGTGTAAAGCTACATAAAAATGATTAGGTTTTTGTTTTTCAAACTATATGCACCTTGAAGATAGAAATTCTCCTTTTTCCCCTCACTATTACTAGCATCTAGTATCATACATAGTTCATAAAACCAAAAAAACAACCAAACAAAACACACTGCTGTCGAGTTGGATCTGACTCATAACAACCCCTCCTTGGGTTTCTGAGGCAGTATCACTACAGAAGTAGATTTCCCAACCTTCCTTCCGAGGAGTTGCTAGTGGGTTTGAACTGCCAGCCTTCTGGTTAGCAGTCAAATGCCTTAGGCACTGCACCACCAGAACAGTACTCATATGGATAAATAGACTAAAAAATTCTCACAAGGCCAATAGGGCAGCCTAAAAATCTCTCTATAGCTCTGCAATTTTCAAAAGGTTTAGCACATAGGTGTCCTGATGGCTCCATGTTGTTGGTATTGTTGTTAGGTGCCATTGAGTTAGTTCCAACTCATAGCGACCCTACGTATGACAGAATGAAATGTTGCCCAATCCTCTGCTATCCTCACAATAGTCACAGTCCTCAAGCCCATTGTTATAGCCACTGTATCAGTCCATCTCATTGAGGGTCTTCCTCTTTGTCACTGACCCTCTACTTTACCAAGCATGATGCCCTTCTTCAAGAATTGGTCTGTCCTGATGAAGTGTCCAAAGTAAGCAAGAGAAGTCTTGCCAACTTCTAAGGCACATTCTGACTATACATCTTCCAAGACAGATATGTTCATTCAACATATTCAATATTCTTCACCAACACAATAATTCAAATGTGTCAATTCTTCTTTGGTCTTCCTTTTTTCATAGTCCACTGATTATAAAGCTACATAGCCAGAAACAAAAGAAATCCCATAAACCAAAAAGAAGTTTGTCCAGCCCATTAACTCACAGGTTTATAGAGTTTTAGAGCTGTAGAAGATATTGGAAATTGCCTTAGAACTCTTTCTTTTTACATATGAAGAAACTGAAGTTCAAGCCATGAGGTTAAATGACTTAGCCACAATCATCCAGCTGTTGTTGTTGTTGTGTCCCATCAAGTCGGACCTGACTCATAGCAACCCCTCCTTGGGTTTCCGAGGCGGTATCACTATGGAAGTAGATTGCCCAACCTTCCTTCCCAAGGAGTGGCTGGTGGATTTGAGCCCCCAGCCTTCTGGAAAGGTCTGCAGTTTTAACATAATCTACCAATAGCCAGGGTTTTGTGCAACTGAAAAGTATGTGTTGACTGACCCACAAGGTCTTGTTTTGGAGGTAGGGTCTTTTGAGCTCATCCAAAATTTTGAAATATTTCATTACTCTTACATTATTTCACCAATAGCTCCAGGGGAAACAAATGCCATTGTTTCCCATAAGTATTGACACAGATAAGGTAAACCTACAATTTGGCCACAAGAGGGCAGCTTCAACATTTCCTCCTTAACCTTTGCAGTTGTTCTAAATCAGGACAAACTGGGCATATTCTGGGCTCAATAAACCATGGAATCCCTAATAGCACCTTTCCGCTGAAATCTTAGTACAGCGCACAACTTTCACTAACAGTGTTTCCTGTGACTTTTTCTTTTCTTCTTTTTTTTTCCTGTTTTTAAACAAATTATTTTCTGACTTCATTCCAGATCTAGAGAGTCCTCTGTTTTGGGTGCCAAGATGACCATCTACAAAGATCTTTGGAGACCAATAAATTATTAAGCTAATTTGTAAACTCACAAAAATGTTTTAATTATCTTTGACCCTAGATAAATGGGTAATGATCATCTGAATCCTCCACACCTAATAAAGCTTTTTCTAAGTGCTTTACAGGATTTGCCAACTATTTGCCTGACTTCATGGCCTTCATTCATCATTCCCATTTTTGCGATATCCTGAAATCTTTCAAGCCATAATTTATTGTGGAATTTTATCACTGAGCTAAACAGTGGGAGGTCTGCAAACAAAAACACTGAGAATAGTAACAGCTAAATTCTGTATCATTATAGTTCTACAAAACATAAAGCAAAATGTATTTCATTTTTTAGGTAAATAAAGAGCTGAGAGGAACTCAATTAATTTGAAGTCTAAAGGCTAGGTTTTGCATTTGTGTAAATGTGTGTTATCTTTTAGCGTAGTGCCTAAGGCACTTGACTGCTAACCAGAAGGCTGGCGGTTCAAACCCACCACCCACTCCTCAGAAGGAAGGTTAGGCAATCTATTTCCATAGTGACACAGCCTGGGACACCCAAGGAGGGGTTACTGTGAGTCGAGTCTCCAACTCAATGGCATATAACAACAACAACACTTCAGATGTTTGCTAAATTATTTTTTGTAGTTTTTGAAAATGTAAAAATGTATTGCCATCAAAGTTCAAATTATATCCTCCTTGTGGAGCATTCCCCTAATCATCCTATTTAAAAACTTAGCTCCTTCCTACCCACAACATATCCCAACCCACTCCTGCTTCCCTTTTCAACATACTACTTAAACAACATCTGACACTTTATATTTTACTTGGTTTTTCTTACTATCTCCTAAACAAACACCCTCTCCATAACTATATCAAAAGGCCTGTGGCAAACCTATGTCTGTATTGTTTAATGCCATGTTCTCAGAGCTTAGAATATTGTCTGGCCCACCATAGGAACTCAATAATTCAGCATAATAGTGAAATTACAAGAATTGGAGCATTTTTACTAGAAATAGATATTTTTAAATCACTGCTATTGCTAATTTACTTTAGTAAATTTAAGAAGACCTCCTTAAAATAGATAGTAACCCACTGGTAGTATGGTAGTTAAGGCATTCGGTTCAAACTCACAAGCCACTGTATGGAAAAAGATGAGACATCCTGCTTCCATAAAGATTAACAGCCTTGGAACACAAAGAGGGTTGCCATGAGTCAGAAATGATTCAATGGCAGTGAGTTTGGAGTTGAGTTAATCAGAATTGGAGAATATTTCTTTATTCTGAAAAAATTCTAGGGTTCATAATTCTCACTGAGAGTATCCTCTTGAATACTCAGACCCAGATTTTGTCCTAGTTTCAGAAGTCAACCACACCTGGACTGAATCCTCAGTGAGCTTGGTCCTCCAAGCATTGTCACATCATCACCTAAGCAAAGTAGTGACATAGGGAATGAGCAGTGACCTAAAGAAGGAGCACTCTTGCCTGTGCCATTGGTTGGCCATGAATTCAGTACTCCAAACTCTGAGTGCCTCGTTCTTATACAAAAAATGGATATGACACCACACCTACCTATATCAAAGAATTGTAGGATTCCCCATGAAAAAGTGAAATGTGAAGATATTTTGGCAAGTACTTTTTTAAATCCAAGATGTTATTTAAATCAGTGTTTCTTGCTCTCTATTGTGTAGTGTCAACATTTGGTATGCCTGATCAATTGCATATAATGGTTTAATGGACAGTGTTAGGGTGGGTGCACTTATATCAGTCAAGAGATATTTGTCAGGCTCTTTTTGATTTCCTATGCTCACACCTTCCACCAGACACAATATCCCACCCTGTCTCTAGAATAAATCCTGGCTGAAAGAAGGCAGTTAAGAAAGTATCCCAATAAGGAGAAGTTCAGATCATGCCATACTAGTCAGTTCTATCCTAATCGTGTACCCCCTGCTGATAACTGGGCATCCCCCTTCTTTTCCTGTTGGCAATAAGTTCAAGAATTCATCTTCTGTTAGTAGCATCTTCACAGTAGGTACTCAATAAATGTTTACCAAATGAATACTAAAAGTCTTAATTGCCAATGGCCACCTAGGTTTAGAGCACCACCAGGCTACTGCCAGTATGTCTTTCACACATGCTGCTTTACTGTTAACAGATTTCCCTGATGCTGGCTGACAATCAGCAGCCTAGGCTTTGAGGATCACTTCTTCCTTGATTCCTGCTGCTCTGTTCCACTACTTTGGGGACTTCTCATTTATTCCATTAGACTGTAAAGAAGCCAACTGCTTGCTTGACCAGTTCTTGATTACTCTACCCAGTGTATGCTGCTTTCCACTTACCATTCTGCATTCCCTCAATACATCTACAGAAGGTCTGTACCTTTACAGCCAGCCTCACTTTATTCTGGTTCCAGCTTAGGGCTTATCCCAGATGGATGACCCTCACTGTTGCTAGCTAAGAGGATGCGGTTTAGTCACCCCTGCCATGGGCAGAGCCCGGAGAGCATACAAAGCAGTGCAAATAATCTTCAATTTCAAAAACGTGATGTCCTAAAAGTTTGTAAATATCAGCTTGCTCACTGGGGGATGCATTTCTCTACACAATACATTTATTTCAAGTCATTCCCTCAAAAAATATTCAATGAGTATCTCCCTACTTTACACCAGTCACTGTAGTTGGCACAGGGGCAACAAAGAGAAATGAGACTCAGCCCCAGCCCTCCAGAAATTTATAGAATAGCAAAGGAGACAGTGGTAGAAACAATATATATGTCGTGCAGCATGTGTAAAGCCAGAGGACTGTAAACAGTACAGTGGGAACAAGAAAGAGGAGGTGCTCCTTCTGCCTGGGTGGATCAGGAACGTTCCACAGAGAGACATTCTTGCCTGAAGAATGAGGAAGCGTGAACTGGGCAGATGAGTGGAGAAAGGTGTTCCTGGTATGTGGTTGTCAGGTTTCCAGACCAACACCCAAGTATCAGTTTAACCCCTAAAGTAACTTTGCCAATGCTGCAGCACTATGTCAGAGATTTAAAAAAAAAAAAAAAAAAGAAGAAGAAGAAGAAGAAGAAGAATAGATTTTTGTGGCTGGACTGCGAAAATTTTTTCCTGTTGGGAGATTAGGCTCTGTCTTCAGTAAGACAGAGTTGGCCTTGAGATCATGCCAACACCCACCCACCTACACACGCACACACACACATTATTACCACCACTCATCATCTGGGGCAGAGAAGCAAGCAAAGCAGTGACTGGAGGGGGAATTCTTATGCTTTCACTGTCTTGTGAAGCATTAGCTGATCCTGCAAATGCAAGGTCATGGGTAAGGCTTGTTTAGGGACTGTAGGCCCAGGACATCTCCATACCCCAAGGCACCTTAACAATTAGTTGTGTAGGCAAGACTTATGCACATAGAATAACTAAGAGCCCAAGACAGTAGCTACCAAAAGAATGATGCACAGGGTAAGTACTGTACTACTAGCCATAGCTGCTTTTGTCAGAGAATAATTCCATTTAGTTCAGTAAGTGTCTTATGTTAAATGCCCAGTATAGGTCTGTTGATGATATAAGGCTCCATTCTGAATTTCACAGGGAAGCATCCACCACATTCTGTAAATGCAAATAAGTTTTCCTTCCACAGGTATAAGATTAAGTTAACTCTGGAAAGACTCGGGGTGTCTAATGAATAGGAATTCTATTTTATTTGATACTGGGAAACAATGAACACTGAGTAGGTATGAGAAAGAATTTCCCACCAGTAGGAGCTGTCCCAAGCAGAATGAACCGCCTTGGGAAGTAATAAGTTTCCCGTCAGGCTAGATAATTACTTGGCAGTGATTTTGTAGGGGTGACTCAAGTGTTCAGTGACCAGTAGGCTCCCTTCCAATCCTGTGATTGTATGAACTTCTGCAGCTCCCCCTTGATGGCACAAGGCATGAATCTGGGAATCCACTCTGCAGGACTGGCAAGCTGGTGAGTCATGCCTTAGGCTCACTCTGGGTGCCAGAGTTCAGTTTAAATGGTGTGTGAGGATGCAGAGAAAATGGAAGGATATAACTTCTATCAAGTTGTTGTTTTTGTTCATTGCTGTCAAGTTGATTCTGACTCATGACGAACACATGTGTGCAGACTAGAACTTCTCCATAGAGTTTTCAAGGCTCTGATCTTTAGAAACAGATGACCAGGCCTTTCTTCTAAGGCACCTCTGGTGAGGTCAAACTGCAAACTTTTGGCTAGTAATCGCATACTTACCATTTGTGCCGCCCAGGGTCTAGCCTGAGAAAATTCCTAAATTCCAGTCAGTATCTGGGGAGAGCCTCAGAATGACAAAAGTCATTTTTACACAAAGGACATCATGGACATTAGACAAGTGACATCTGAAGTGAAGTCCCTTGAAGAAGAAATATGTGGAATTCTAGAGCATTTTGAAAGGCTCATCTGATACCAACACTCCTGGTCCTCATAACGAAGGGACTCTCTTGGATATTAGGACATTAGGTTCTTGGGAGCCCACAAGCAAAAGTGTTGTCAAAGGTGTGCCCAAGAAGAGCATCTCTCCAAAGTGAAACAAGCAGAGCTGGACAGATCATAGCAATACAGGTCTCCTGAGTAAAAAGTGAGCAGTCAGGAGATGATTGTAAAAGAGGGGCAGGAGCATGAAGGTGCTGGAAAACCAGGGAACAAGTCATTCCAGATCCTGAGGTGACAGGGCTCCTCAAAAGAAATTGCACAGGATGAAATTAGCTGAGCTCTGGATTTCCTGTGCCTAAAACAATGTCACTGCGTTGATGGAGACGTGTCAGCTGAAGCACCACCATATAAGAGAAAGACCCCAACTTTGGATTCTTATTCAAACGCTTTCTGGCTCTGTAACTGAGACTGTATCTGAACTCCTATGAGGGTACTGAATTTTCATGAAGTCCTTTCCAACTGTAAGGCCCAGAACTAATCCCAATGCACAAAGGAGAACATAGTAGAAGAAAACCATTATCAAACAGGTTGCCCCAGAACATACTGAAAACTCTAAATAAAGCAAAAACCTTGATTCCTGAATTTTCATCTTTGACTTCTTTTTTTCTTTCTTTGGGATAAAATTTGTGATGTAGTCAAATGAATGGAAGTAAAACCAATGCACCACACATTGGTTCTTATTTTGGGAGGAAAGAAAACAAGTATATGCTATTTGATCATGTAAGAGGGATAAATCTACAAAGCCTCACAGACAAACCCCATTATATCAATAGTGGTTCTGTCCAGTGCCCAGGAAAACCCATCAAAAGGAGCCAAATTATTTCTTTTTCTTTCTCCTTTTAAAAGGAAAGAAACCTATCAGCTTAACATTAAAAATCATTTTCTATTCTCAAGAGAATTGCTTAGTATTGCAAAACTTGATAATTACTGATTCATGACTGATTTAGGAAAAACATCGGCTTAAGTAATCAGGCCAGGGCACTGCTGCTGACCGCAATGCTGGCAAGAAACCCAGCCTCTCTTTCATCATTCCTTTCATTAATGTTTAACACTTTACAAAATGTATCTTTTAGCATATGATTAGTGGTTTGATTTTTAAAACCAGGGAATACAGAACATACTAGTTACCTGTTATCAAGCATCCATGTTTTCTCTAAATTTAATTCTACTCTCACTAGAGACTCAAGGAGTTATGAAAAAATGATTTCAGAAATTAGACTTGGTAAGACATAGATTGTTTTCTGTAAAAGTATCAGACCTCAGCCCCTTTGAAAGGACTCTACAAACAAATAAACATCCTTTCTCTAAACTGACAGTACATTCTGTGTAAACTAGCAGGAAGGATTTCATTAGTGTTCTGAGCCAACCCTCTGAAGCACAAGCTCCACATGCCTGTGGAAGGGTAGGGCACGCTGCTTTCATATAAGCTTTGCTAAACAATTACTTCACTTGGCGAGATTACAAGTGCATTAGAAAACATTCATCTGTAGATGCCCCTGGGAAGACATTTTCTGTAAGGGTATGAGAATCACATATCTGCAGATTGAGAGCTATTCCCTCTCTGTGGGAATTATTATTATTATTATTTTATTTTTAGCTTGAAATAAAGAATATTTTCTTATTTTGCAGAGGAGCTACAGAAAAATTCAAGCCAAAATACTGTCCCACAGATTTAAAGAGACTCCCTCTAAAACCATATCAAATTTTCTTTTCAGATCTTTTCTGAGAGTCTACTTTCTAAGTAAATATGTTTTTTTTTTTATTTTTCAGTAAAAGACAGATCCTCGTCATCAATTTAGGTTCTACTATCTAACCTTAATACCCATATAACATGAATATACCTGGAGTGTAGGCATATTTACTAAAATCATCAATCTTCCTGCAGCAAATAAGTCCAGTATGTAAAGAACAGAAAATCTAAGTAAGCATTTTAGCAGAGCTGTGGTAAACCAGGTAATCTTACGGAATGTTGATGTGCAAATTAGTAAAACAATTTGACAATATATATTAAGGTTTTAAATGTTTATACCTCATATCCAAAAAGTCTACTTTGGATAATCTATTAAAAAAAAAAAAAAAAAAAACTAGACTGTGGAAAAACATTTGTATGCAAAGATATGCAGCATCATTTATTGTAGAAAAACAGAGAAACAACTTTATATGTTGAACAATAGGAAAGTGGTTAAGGAAAATATCATACACCCTCTCAACAGAATACTATGAAGCTGTGAGAAATGTTTATGAACATGAAACATGAAAATGATTGTGCTATAATACTAAATTTAAGAACAAAAGACAAATATATAGATTATCTAGATACACATATATATTTGCTTATAACTGTGTTTATAAAAATAAACAATAAATACATGTGAAAAAGATGGAAGGATACACTTTCACCAAAAATACAAGAATGTTACATTTAAAAAAACTGAAAGAAAATTATAAGTAACTGTTTTCTCCTTTTCTGTATTTTCCAAATCTTCTTCAATGAGCTCCTTAAGGAAATATTTTAAACACAGTAAGAGGCGTCTAAACAAACACAGCTTAAGATTGATGCTCAATATTTGTGACTAAAATTACATTAAACCTGAAGGAGGTCAGATGTGAAGAAAGGGGGTTTGGTGATACTAATATTTATTAAATTAATTCATTCAGTGAATAGCTATAAAAATGAACTGTGGGAGGGTGGATCATAGAAATCATAGTTAAACCAAGAGAATCATCTAGTGCACATTATGCAGCAGAAGGAATGAACCATGCAGAGACCAAGATGTAATTTAAGATCCAGAATAATATAGTAGCAGAGAATTCATAGGAAGAGAAACTTTCAACAAGGCAGAAAGGATCAGAAATGTTAAAGCTGCAGAGATGCAGCGAGGCCACGGAAAACAAAGAAAGGGAAAAAATGGCACTGGATTTAACAAGTTAAAGGTTATTCAGGAAACAAAAAAGATAAATCAAATCTCAGAAGGCAAATGGTGAAGAAATTGGGGGGTGCATGTAAAGTGATCAGAAGGGGGAGCAAATTAGACCTAGAGTTATTTATTTTGTCCTTTGCAAATAAGGAGACCCACATGAGCTTGGGGGCAAGAGAGGGAAAGCTGGACCTGAGAGACAGAGAGACTGGAGATTTGGAAACAGCCCAGAACCATCTACCTGCTACCCTCAACTGTCTGAGGCTCCCCACATACCTTCACCTGACACAGAATTACACCTCAACTGGTTCTAAGCTACCTTTGGAACCTTAAGTCAAAATCATGCCTCAACACAGATTATCTCTTCTAATCAAACTATGCTTGTGTTATCCCACATCTGTGTTCACATGGCTCTCCCTGCCTCTGGAACTGTTCTTCCTCTGCCTCTTCCAGGAGTCCTCATCATCTCCTGCCCTCAAGTGTCAAGCTCCAGAGTCCTCAGTCCTCCTCCATTCCCCAGAGAGTATTGTTCCAATAGCCTCATCTACTCCCAAACCATCTACTCTCTGCTCATGCCCCTGAAATCTGTAGCTTCAGCCTCAATCTCAACCCTATGCTCTGGATCCACACTTCCTGCTGCCCACTGGACAGTGTAGGCTGGGAAATCTACAGGCCCTTCCACAAAACATGTCCACCTCTCCTAAAAGAGAGCCAAAACCTATGGTGCCTGTGATATAGTTGAGGTTTTATGTCCACTTGTCTGGACCACGATTCTGAGAGGTTTAAGCAATTGTGATGTGGTTATTCCCATGATGAGATCTGATGTATATGCTTTGAGCAGCCAATCTGTTGAAAGGGAGTTTACCTAGGGGTGTAAATTCTTTCCAATATATATATGGACATGATGAGAAAATTAGAGAACCTTCTGTGGATCTGGATCCTGCTGTGCTGCCTACAAATGTCCTTGAGCGAACAATCCACCATTCTGCCTGGTGATCTTGGATTTGTTGTCCTCCAAAGTCAACAGCCACCATACTGCCTGTCAGCCTTGAGTTCATCAGCCCCTGCAGCTGTGTGAGTCAGGAAAAGCCTCCATCCAGCTTGACGTTTGATCCAGGAACTTGGGACTTGCCGGCTTCTATAACTGTGAGCCATTTTCCTAAGATAAATTTTTCTCTACATATACATATAAGCTTTACTGGGTTTTTTTGTTTTGTTTTGTTTTGTTTTCTCTAGAGAACTCAGCCCAACACAGTGCCCCTGTGTCTTCTCTTTTAGTACTTGATATATCCACCTAGTCTCCATATTAGCCTTGGCACTCTCTTTAATTTTCCCTTCTTCCTAAATACCTCCCAATACATATGATCAGACATTACCGGTTGCCATCTAGTTGAATGCAACTCATGGTGATTCCATGTGTTACAAACTAGAACTTCTCCATAGGGTTTTCTTGTCTGTAATCTTTATAGAAGCAGATCACCAGGCTTTTCTTCTGTGGTATTGCTGGCTGGGTTTGAACTGCCAATTTTAGGTTAATAGTTGAACACAAACCATTTGTGCCACCCAGAGACCTTGATCAGACATTAGACCCTGTAGATTCCACCTCACGAATCTCATTCAAATTTGACCTCTTTTTCCACCTCCACTGCTGAGTTTGGGCTTTAAACCAACTTTAGACTATCCAGACAATTAGGTTAAATTCTATAAAATACCATAGAATACCTACTATGTGCTAAGTGCTGGGCATACAGAAAGGAATAAACCTTGTCCTTGTGCAGCTTTTGGTCTCATAGCTGGTCTCCCTGTCATCAGACTTAAATGCATTTTAAGTGGTAAAAAACAAATCTGATAATGTCATAGTGTAGCTTACAGATCTCATCAACTCTATTTTTCCTGCAAAATAAAATGCAGGTCCTCAACTAGTCATAAAATATGTTTCACAATCCGCCTCTCATGTGGCATACCCTTCACTCCAGCCTTTGTCCCTGCCACGGTGGGCTTCTCACTCATTTTAGACCCATGCCTGCTGTCCTTTTTTTTTTTTATATAAAATGCCTTTTTCCCTCTGTGCCCAGGAAGTCCCTCCTTACCTTTAAAGAGCAGCTCAAATGATCCATCTTTCCTTACCTTCCATCAAAATCCAACAAGGTTGGATGCTCTGTGCTCCACAGCCCTTTGTTCAAATCCCTACATGAGTGCACTTACCATGGGTTGTGGAAATTTATCTTCTCACTTGCCTGTCTCTATCACTAGACCATGAGCTCACAGAGGACCAGTACCAGGTGTTACTCATTTATTTCTGTCTGAATAAACAAGACTATGAACGTACTCTGCCCTCTGCTTATCTGAAACATACTCATCTTTCATCTTTCCAGACCTGGCTCAATCCCAGCACCCTCCCCAGACATTCTTGAGCCACTCATTCCAGGCCACTGAACTACATCCATTCTCTGAAAGGCCACAGCCTTTACATTATGTGTCACCAGCTTGGCACTTGTAATACTTTGAGCTATGACATGTCCCTATTTCTCTTCTGATGCTCTTCAAAGCTTCTTTTCCAATGCTTAGATGAGTATTTTGCACAGTAGTAGGTGCTTTGTAAATAATTGATGATTGATAAATCTTCTGGGGGATGGAGTCCTGGGAAAAATGGAGAGGAACCCAGGACAGGTGGTGGTTTTACTATAGAATAGGTAAAATATATTTCTTCCCATGAAACCAAAATGATGAGAAAGGAGATAAAGGAAAAATAGAGGAGAATATGAAAGTTCAGAATAAAAGTGCCTCCATCTTATAAAAATAATCATGGAAAATGACACACTAAATTAAGTATGCTACACAAATGTTAGGCATTCTGGTGGCATAGTGCCTAAGGCATTTGACTGCTAACCAGAAGTCTGGTGTTTCAAACCCACCAGCCGCTCCTCAGAAGGAAGATTGGACAATCTACTTCTGTAATGATACCACCTCGGAAACCCAAGGAGGCATCACTGTGACTCAGATCCAACTCAACGGTAGTGAGTTTGGTTTTTTGGGTTTTTTTTACACAAATATTAAATATGACCAAATTAAAACAATTCAGTATTTACCAGGACAGTAGCTAGGGAAAGAGAAGCAATAATATGTTCAATTTTTATACAGTAGAACACATTATATACATATGTGTAAAGTTGCTTTTATTGACTTAATGAAAAGGAGATAGAGACTGAAAGGGAATTCTAAAGTATGGTCAATCCTGGCTGCCATTCTATCAAAGGAGCAAGAGATGGGGAGTCTGTCAGACCCCTTCCCACACATTCCTCATAATACAAATAGCCCATGAATCTGAGGGTGACTATCAGGTTGAAGGAAACTCAAGCCAATGTCTTCAGTTATCTGTTGATAGGGTGAAGGAAGCACCCACTCTACAGAACTTGCTGAGATGTGATGTGTCAGTACTCAATGTAGCACAGACTTTTGACTATATATACTGAATTTATCGGCTATTCATGAGTCTTTCAAAGGTATTGACTTTAAATAATTTTTATATTTTGCACTGACTTTAGCACCTAACTCATGCAAAATGTGACTTCACTTTTAAGTCAAATGTCTTCCTCTGACACTCAACTTTCATTGCTATTGTTACTATCACATTGGCTCCAACTCATAGTGTCATGTACGACAGAACAAAATGTTGCCTATTGCTGCACCATCTCCATGATTGCTGGCATACTTGAGCCCATTGCTGCAGCCATTGTGTCATTCCATATCATTGAGGGTTTCCTTGCCTTAGCTGGCCCTCTACTTTACCAAACATGATGTCCTTCACCAGCGATAGATCCCTCATGATAACACGTCCAAAGTAAGATCCCATTAGGAGCTCTTAAAGTACTTGGTGTTTGTGCTCCTTATTTTTGCATTTAGTCATATGCCATCTTCCACTGCTGTTTAGTTGCTCAGATATAAACATAATCTCTTATGTAGACTCTAAGTAAATTGATGACAATAACCACATTTTAAGCTTTTATACCCCACGGTGTATATAGCACAATACTAAGGACCAAAAAATAGTGTTTAATTGTTGAACCAAAGGCCATGTTATGAAAATCATTTTCACTATAATTAAACTCAGAGCCTAAAATAAATAACTAAACTTAATGTTTGAGTCTCATATTTTCTATTATGCTTTCTAGAGTACACTCAAAACTGTAAAATGAGTTGTAAGAGGGGAAAGACCCTGGGACCCAAAATTACTCATTAAATATTAAATGATTGATTATTACTATATTCAGTTGAGAAGACATGAAGAAGTTCAGTATAAAGGGTAATGAAAAAAAAAATACTGTCATCAGCATTTTGCTAGGAAGATAATAAAAAGATCATTTGGGAAAGAGACTTTATTAGTGGCCTGGGAGAGAACATCAAATCAAGCTAAGACCCACCCACTCCTTGAGAGAAAATAGAAAACAACAGAGCACAATTTCCCAGAATTAATCAACAAAATGGAGATATATGGGGAGATTAATCAGGATTACCTCAGGTTTGACTAAATTATATGTATCACTTCTAATTTTAAAACAATATTTTTAAAGAAAATGAGTCTTTCAGTGCTGATCCCTGAAATATTATTTCTTTAAATCCTTTCATGTTATTAATATAATTCAGTCCACAAGGCAGCAAGGATCAGATGAGGATGGAGCAATTACTAAGTGCCATGGGATTTAAAAGATAAGTAATCTGGATAAATTACACTAATAAAATAACTCTTTTTTTGTCTCCAGAGTGGGTTTAGAGAATTAATATTCAGATAATTTGGCCAACCTATACTCCAGGTTATGAGAGCAGATATTCTAAATGTGCTTCTGATACTAAAGACTATTTCAAACAGTTTTCAACATATTCTTTGATAAAGAGATGTAAAGTTGAGTATCATCCCAGTTAAAAAGTCAGTTTGCTGCTATTTTTGCTGTATTGGTCAGCAAGCTCCTTTTAACTCTTGGGTCAAAGTTTTTGGACATTAAAACAAATAAATTTACTTTGTTTTTTCAAGCATAAATGATATGCAATAAGCCTCTGAGAACAGAGGTTACTCATTCTGGTTATGTTTTACTTTCTTGCAAACACATACTCATGTTCATTTGAACTACTTCCAAGTGATTTTTAAGTATTAAAGGTGAACACAGCCCTCTTTTTTCAAGGATATTTTGGGCAGCTGTTGTGAAACAAAATGCAAATCATTAAGAAAAACATGTTAAATAAAAAAAGCACTAGTCAAGAAATTACCTAAAAGTTTAAGCTCACATAAAAACAAACTAAAATTAATGATGGGTAAACATCTCATCACACCGAACAGGAAAAATATTTAGAACTCACACAGGTTCAAATTTCCTGACCCACTGGATAACCTCTCCTTTCCACATCTTTCCTAGATTCCATCAGGCCCTGCTTTTCTCTCCATAATAAAATGTCATTTATCTAGAATGCAATCAACCAGAATGTTAAAACCAATTAGGTATTTTTTTCCTATGCTCCCTTTTCAGCTAATTTACAGGTGTTTATTGAATGCCTACTACATTCTTAACACTATTGGATTTTAAGGCATATAAAAGATGTCACAAATGTAGCTTAACATTGTGTAACTTCTCCTTTAAACCAAAACCAAATCCACTGCCATCAAGTTGATTCGGACTCAGCGACCCCCACTGGGTTTCCCAGGCGGTAAATCTTTAAGGAAGTAGATTGCCCTGTCTTCCTTCTGCGGAGCAGCTGGTGGTTTGAATTGCCAACCTCTGGTTAGCAGTCAAATGCCTTAGGCCACTGCACTAAAAAATATCAAGTAAACAAGTTTTCAAAAATGTAGCCATAAATCATCTTCCAACATGTTATTAAAAGCAGTCCTAATGCAGTATAATCTCTGACCACCTTTTTCATCTGTAACCACAGAGCTGGGTGGTAACAGCCAATGCTCAGACTGAAGAGAAACATACCATAATATATCTGAAGTGCCAAAG
>NW_006921633.1:3015498-3033078 GCF_000298275.1 Orycteropus afer afer | reverse complement strand
GTAGATTGCCCAACCTTCCTTCTGAGGAGTGGCTGGTGGGTTTGAACCGCCAGCCTTCTGGTTAGCAGTCAAGTGCCTTAGGCACTATGCTACCAGGAAGCAGTGGTGGTTCAATAGTAGAATTCTCACTTTCCATGTGGGAGACACAGGTTTGCTTCCTGGCCAATGCACCTCACGCGAAGCCACCACCTGTCTGTGGAGACTTGCATGTTGTTATGATGCTGAATAGGTTTCAGTAGAGCTTCTGGACTAAGGAAGACCAGAAATAAAGGTCTGGTAACCTATTTCCCAAAGTCAGTCAGTGAAAATATACAATGGTCTGATCCACAACTGATCATGCAGATGGCACAGGACTAGGCAGCATTTCATTCCATTGTGGATAGGGTTACCAACCTGATGGCCACTAATAATAAAAATAACCTATTCCCTACATTGCAAATAAATGAAGATTAAAGTCTCTTTTTATCATACACAAAGCCTACCATAGGGTCTCAATGGGTCAACAAATAATTGCTGAGTAATTGAAACTGTGTCCATAATGCAAATGCCATGTTATTCCTGCACAAGTCTGTTGTGCACAAGTTCCAATCAGAAGTTTAATTTCACTTCTTAGGCCGGTGAATTTTCCAGTTTGTGTGAAAGTGATTCCAAAGATAAAGGAAAGTTTGACTGGAAAGTATAATTTCAATCCATGATGAAGAGCCTAATAATCTCCCATAGAAGTATCCATGTACTCCTCTCTTTACCCTTATAGTCCCCATCCCTGGGGAAATAAGAAAGTTCAATTTTCTCCTTCCAAATTAATATATCTCTGTTTCCAATTTTCTGTTAGACCACCAATGTTTATGTCACAATATGGAAATTCAATGTATGAAAGATTCTGATTTTAGAAAAACAAAACAAACAAACAACAACATATATATAAACTACATGGGTCAGCAAGAATCTTTAGCTCTCCATGAATTCTCATTTTACAATATTCTGGGAATTCCTGAGGAAATAGCTGTCTCTCAAAGTAGACTCTGGCAAATAAAACAAAGAAGAAAAATCCCATTCTCTTTCCAAGAAGAAAGAAGAAATTAAGATATTTTTTAAAGGACTAATTTTCATAATTAATTTTTCACCTTATAAAGTTAATACTTATGCTTATTAATTCCACTTACACCCAAGCCTTTTAATTGGTGATAATAACTACAGCCTTTATTATTTCTTTATTATATTTCTTATTATTTAAGAGTTCTACTTTGACACACAGGGGTCACCATGAGTCAGAGACAACTTAATGGCAAACGGTTTTACTGGTTTATTATTTAACAAATTACATAGACGTTGAGAGAACAAATTCACCTTCTTTGAATAAATAAATTAGATTTCTACCTCTCACGTTGTTGTTAGTTTCTGTGGAATTGGCTCCAACTCTTACAGACTTTTTCTCTACCAGAACAAAACTCTGCCTGACTGTGCAGCTTCCTCACAATCATTGCTATGTTTGATTCCATTGTTGCAACTACTGTGTCAAACCATCTCCATGAGGGTCTCCCTCTTTTTCACTGACCCTCCACTTTACCAGGAAGGATGTCCTCCAGGGTCTCATCCCTCCTGATAACATGTCCAAAGCGCCTGAGCTGAAGCCTTGTCATCCTCACTTCTAAGGCACATTCTGCCTGTACTTCCTCCAAGAGATATTTGTTTGTTCTTTTTGCAGTCCATGGTATAGTCAATACTTTCACTAACACCAAAGTTCAAATATGTCAGTTCTTCTTTGGTCTTCCCTTTCATTGTCTATCTTTAGCATTTATATGAAAAACCAAACCAAACTCACTGCCATTGAGTCAGATCCAACTCATAGCAACCCCTCCTTGGGTTTCCAAGGCAGTGTCACTATGGAAGTAGATTGCCCAACCTTCCTTCCAAGGAGTGGCTGGTGGGCTTGAACTGCCAGCCTTCTGGTTAGCAGTCAAGTGCCTTAAGCACCGTGCCACCAGAACTCCTAGCATTTATATGAGTCAGTTGAAAATACCATGATTTGAGTCAGGTGCACCTTAGTCCTCAAAGTGACATCTTTGTTTTTAATACTTCAAAGAGGTATTAATACAGGAAATCTGCCCAGTGCACTGTGTTGTTTGATTTTTTGATGTTGCTTCTATTGGTATTGATTCTTAATCCATAATAAAAGAAATGAAATCCTTGACATCTTCAATTCCTTTACTATTTATTATGATGTGTTTACTTGTCCAGTTGTGAAGATTTTTGTTTTCCTTATGTTCATGAGTAATCCATTCTGAAGGCTGAGTCTTTTACCTTCATCAGTAAGTGCTTCAAGTTGTCTTCTCTTTGGGCAAGCAAAGTTGTGTCATCTATATATCTTAGGTTGTTAATGAGTTTTCCTCCAATTCTGATGCCACATTATACTTCATATAATCCAGCTTCTTGGATTATTTGTTCAGCATATAGATTGAATAAGTAATATCAAGTATAAAACTCTGTTACACACCTTTTCCAATTTTAAACCACATAGTATCTCCTATCTGTTCTAATGACTGCCTCTTGATCCATGTACAGGTTCTACATAAGTACAGTTAAATGTTCTGGAATTCTCATTCTTCACAGTGTTATCCATAATTTATTACATAAAAACAAATTCCAAATAAATATTTAAAAAATGAAACACAAGAGTACAAAATAAAATTATATGTGAATATTTGGATTTCTTGAACATCAAAACAAAATGCATAAAGGAAAATGTTTATGGATTTGACTACATGAAATCATTAAATTTCTAGATTTCGAATCCAGCAATCTACCACTCATCTGTCAGTTTGTCATACAGTGGTAGTTTTCACGTTGCTGTGATGCTGAAAGTTATGCCACAGGTATTTCAAATACCAACAGGGTCATCCATTGTGGACAGGTTTCAGTGAAGCTTATAGACTGAGAAAGATATGGAAGAAGGACCTGGCAATTTTCCTCTAATAAAATTGTCCAGATAAAACCTTATGAAAAGCTGTGGAACATTGTCTGATATAGTGCTAGAAGATGAGCCCCTCAGGTTGGAAGGTACTCTAAATATAACTGGGGAAGAGCTGCCTCCTCCATAGAAAGTTGACCTTAATGACGTGGATGGAAGAAAGCTTTGGGGCCCTTCATTTGATTATGTGGTATGATTCAAAATGAGAAGAAATAGCTGCAAGCATCCTTTAATAATAAGAATGTAGAATGTAAAAAATAAGAACCTAGGAATATTGGAAGTCACCAAAATTATATGGAACACACGAAGATCAATATCCGTAATCCCTGTTAGCTGAAATGAATCAGCATTGGTCATTTTGAATTGGACAATCATATGGTCTACTATGTCAGGAATGACAAATAGAAGAGGGATAGTGTCATATTCATCATCAAAAAGAACATTTAAGATCTGTCTGGAATTACAATGCTGTCAGTAATAGGATAATATTCATATGCTTACAAGGAAGATGAGTTAACATGGCTATTATTCAAATTTATGCATCAACCACTAATGCCAAAGATAAATAAATTGAAGATTTTAATGAACTTCTGCAGTCTGAAATTGATCAAATGTGCCTTCAAGATTTATTGGTACTTACTCAAAACTCACTGCCGTTGAGTCGAATCTGACTCATAGCGACTACTCCTTGGGTTTCTGAGGCAGTATTACTATGGAAGTAGAGTGCCACATCTTCCTTCCAAGAAGTGGCTGGTGGGCTTGAACTGCCAGCCTTCTGGTTAGCAGTCAGATGCCTTAGGCACTATGCTACCAGAGCTCCTTTGGTAGTTAGTGCAGTGGTGCCTTAGTTCTCTAGTGCTGTTATAACAGAAATATCACAAGTGGGTGGTTTTAACAAACAAGTATTTATTCTTTTACAGTTTAAGGAGGCTAGAAGTCCAAATTCCAAGTTCTAGCTCTAGGGGTTGGGTGAAGGGCCCTACACACTGCACTTCAGCTCTGCTTCTTGTTCTAGGCTTACAGGAACTGGAGGCAACTCCTAATGCACACAACTGCTGGCTGCTGAGACTGATGAACCCAAGGTTGGCAGGTAAAATGGCACAATCCCAAGACAGCAGGCAACATGGCAGGCCACTGGTTCAAGTTCAGGGACTGAAAATGAAGATTCAGCCAAATGAAGGATCCAAACACTCCAAACAGCTAGAGACCTTTCTCAAAACTTCTCCATACATACTGGAAGCAGGCCACACCCTGAAGGTAAATCCCCTTCATCTACTTAGTAGCTCACAGCAAATTCCACCATGGAGGTGATTACAATCTCATTATAAGGAATAACTATATCCAGCTGCCAAGCTACTCAAAACCACAGTTCACTCAAGTTGACATACAACCTTAACTACTACAAGTGATTAAGGCATTTAGCTACAAACTAAAAGGTCAGCAGTTCAAACCTACAAGCCATTACACGGGAGAAAGATGAGGCAGTTTGCTTCCATAAAGATATACAGCCTTGAAAACCCTATGGGTGATTCTACTTTGTCCTATAGGGTTGCTATGAGTTCGAATCAACTTGATAGCAGTGTGTTTGGTTTGGTTTGGTGATTAAAATATGAAAGTAAGAAACAGAAGAAGGATCAGTAGTTGGAAAACATAGCCTTGGTGATAGAAATGACACTAGAGATCACAAGACAGAATTTTACAAGACCAATTACTTATTCATTGCAAAATGATTTTTTCAACAACATAAACAGTGACAATAAAGATAGACCTCACTGGTTGGAATAGATAGGAATCAAATCAACTACATCTGTGAAAAGAAACAACAGAGAAACTCAATATCAACAGTCAGAATAAGGTCAGGAACTGACTGTGAAACAGACCATCTTATGCAAGTTCAGGTTGAAGCTGAAGAAAAGTAAAACAAGTCCATGAGAACCAAAATATGACACTGACTATATCCCACATGAATTTAGAGACCATCTCAAGAACACATGTGGCACATTGAACACTGATGACCAAAGACCAGATAAGTTATGGGATGACATCAAGGACATTATATAGAAAGAAAACAAAGGACATGAAAAAAACAGGAAACAAGGAAAAGACCAAAATGGATGTCAGAAAAGACTCTGAAATTTTTTCTTGAACATACAGTAACTAAAGCAAATGCAAGAAACAATGAAGTAAAAGACTGAACAAAAAAATCACAAAGAGCAGCTAGAGAACACAAAGTAAAGTATTATAGTGAAATGTGCAAAGACCTGAGTTAGAAAGACAAAAGAACACCCTCAACATGTCTTAAGCTGAAAGAACTGAAGAAAAAATTCAAGCCTTGAGTTGCAATATTGAAAGATTCTATGGGTAAAATATTGAACACGGGAAACATCAAAAGAAGATGGAAGGAATACATAGAGTTAAGAAGCATAAAGAATTGTCATTCAACCATTTCAGGGTGCAAAATATGATCAAGAACCCATGTTAGTGAAAGAAGAAGTCCAAACTGCACTGAAGGCATGAGTGAAAAACAAGCCTTCAAGAATTGACAGAATACTAATTGAGATGTTTCAATAAACAGATGCAATACTGAAAGTGCTCACTCATCTATGCAAGAAATTTGGAAGACAGTTACCTGACCAACCAACTGGAAGAGATCCATATTTGTGTCCATTCCAAAGAAAGATAATCAAGCAGAATGGTGAAATTATTGAACAATATCATTAACACCACATGCAAATAAACTTTTGGTGAAAATAACTGAAGAATGGTTTCAGCAGTACTTCAACAGAGAACAGCTGGAAATTCAAGCTAGATTCAGAAGAGAACATGGAACTAGAGATATCATTGCTGGTGTCAGATGGATCTAGACTGAAAGCAAAAAAATATCAGAAAGATATTTACCTGTGTTTTATTGACTATGCAAAGGCATTTGATTGTGTGGATAAAAACAAATTATGGATAACATTGTGAAGAATGGGAATTCCAGAACCATTAATTGCATTCAGGTGGACCCTGTACATAGATCAAAAGGGAATACTGTGTGGTTTAAAATCAGGAAAGATGTATATCAGGACTATATCCTTTCACTATACATTTTCCAAACTTTATGCTGAGCAAATCATCCAAGAAGCAGGACTATATGAAGAAGAACATCAGTACTGGATGGCATCAGTATTGGCATCAGTATTGGTGGAAGACTCATTAACAACCTGTGATATGCAGAGGACACAGCCTTGCTTGCTGAAAGCAAAGAGGACTTAAAGCACTTACTTATGAAGACCAACATCTATAGCCTTCAGTATGGATTGCACCTCAAGAAAAAGAAACAAAAATCCTCACAACTGGACCAATAAGCAACATTCTTATAAACAGAGAAAATACTGAAGTTGTCAAGGATTTCATTTTACTTTGATTCACCATCAATACCCATGAAAGCAACAGCCAACAAATCAACTGACTCATTGCATTGGGCAAGTTTCCTGCAAAAAAAACTCTTTAAAGTGTTAAGAAGCAAAGATGTCACATTGAGAACTAAAATGCTCCTGACCCAAGCCATAGTATTTTTCAATCATCTCATATGCCTTCAAAAGCTGGACAATGAATAAGGAAAATGAAGAAACATCAATGCTTTACAATTATGGTATTGGCGAAGAATATTGAATATATTGTGGACTCCCAGAAGAATGAATAAAACTGTCTTGAAAGAAGTACAGCCAGAATGCTCCTTAGAAGCGAGGATGATAAGATTTAATCTCACATACTGTGGACATGTTATCAGACTGAAGCAGTCCCTAGAGAAGGACATCATGGTTGGTAAAGTAGAGGGTCAGTGAAAAAGAGGAAGACCCTCAACAAGATGGATTGACACAGTGGCTGCAACAATGAGCTCAAACATGGTAATGATTGTAAGGATAGCAACAGGATGGCACAGTGTTTCATTCTTTTATACAAAGGGTTACTATGAGCCAGAACCAGCTCGATGGCATTTAAGAACAACAATACAGGAATATGATATACTCCATATTTATGCTGAGCAAATCAACTGCCACTGATTCATTTCTGACTCATAGCAACCCCTCCTTGGGTTTCCAAGGCAGTATCTCTACAGATACCTCATTTTGGTTTGTTAAAGAGTTCACATTATCTATGTAGCCTGAAAGATTAAAATACACTAAAGTAGTTTTGACTTGGTATCATCTCTTCCTGGCAGAGGCAACTGTAAATTCTCCCCATACAGAGAACCTTAAACTAAGCTTCATAAACTTACCACAGACTGAGGTCCAATGATTGTGAACTAACAAATAAAAATTACAAAACACGAAATTAAACAAACCACCATGAACAAGAGTCAGCAGAATCACTAAGCAATTCAATCAGACTCACACAAATTGCAGATATTGAAATAATCAGCTACTGAATAAAAAATTTACAAATTTAATATGTTTAAAGAAAAACTGTATTGACAATGATGAAGAAACAAGAGACTAAAATGATAAACAATCTTGAAAAAGAAAAGATGATGCATCTAGAAATCAAAAGTAAAATAATTAAGATTAGAAATATAATTGTCAGGTTAATCTTCAAAACACAAAACCAATCTCACTGCCATAAAGTCAATTCAACTCATAGTCACCCCTCGTTGGGTTTCCGAGATGGTTGCTCTACAGAAGCAGATTGCTCAATCTTCCTTCCGGGAAACAGCTGGTGAGTTTGAACCACCAGCTTTCTGGTTAGAAGTCAAATGCCTTAGGCACTTTGCCACCAGAGCTCCTAGATTAATCTTTAGCTTTTACAAAGCTGAAGAGAGAATGAGTGAAATAGAAGATAAATCCAAGTGCTCAAATGCAGCAAAAAGAATTAAAAATGGACATATGAGAGGTCAAGAGGCTTGTAAGAGAGAGTGAGAGATACAGATGTATCCACAAAAGGCCAATAAGCACATGAAATATATATGCACCTCATCTGTAATCAGAGAAATGCAAATTAAAACCACAAAGTGATACCATTTTACAGCCACTCTAACTACTAACACTATGCCATCTAGTCGATTTCAACTCATAGCAACCTCTCCTTGGGTTTCCAAGGCAGTATCACTTCAGAAGTAGATTGCCCAACCTTCCTTCTGAGAAGTGGCTAGTGGGTATGAACCACCAGGCTTCTGGTTAGCAGTCAAATGCCTTAGTTACAACACCACCAGTGATTTTGAAGTCTGATAACATCAAATGTTAATAAGAATGTGAAATGATAGGCACCCTTAAACACTACTGATGGGAGTATAAAATGGCTTAAGCCCTTTGAAAAGCAAATTGATTTTTTGTAAAGCAAAAAAGATGCTTACCTTATGACCTAGCTATTCCAATGTAAGAATATACCTTTTTAAAATATGCACCAGAAGATGTTTTAGAAAATTTATGCTTGCATTTTTTTGTAATTGTAACAATCTGAATCTATGGAAGAATAAATAAATAATGATATATGCATATAGTAGAATAATACCATACATGCATTTAAAATTTTGTGTCAGTATAGGTGATCCACAACAATGTTGAGTTAAAAATAATCAAAAAGCAAATCACAAAATGTATGATTCTATTTGTACGTAGCTCAAAAATATGCAAAACTAAATGTATTGCTTAGATATTGTCTATATGTGATAAAATTACAAAGAAAACAAGGCAATGATAAGAACAAAATTCAGGAAATTGGTAATCTCTGGAGAAAAAAGGGAATGAATGTGATATGATATGACAGGAGCTCAAACAGGTTTCAAAATTTTTAGAAACGTATTATTCTTAAACCAGGTGGTAAGTACAGGTTTGTTTACACGTCAATTTGACTAGATTATGTTGCCCAGTTGCATGGTCAAACACTAGTCTAGATATTGCTATGAAGGAATTTTGTGGATGTGATTAACATTTACAGTCAATTGATTTCAAGTGAAGGAGATTATCTTAATAGTGTGGGTGGATCTCATCTAATCAGTTAAAGGCCTTAAGACAAAAATTGAGGTTTCCTGGAGAAGGATTTCTACATCTAGACTGTAACATAAAGGGTTATCCAAGAGTTTTCAGCTTGCTGCATTTGACTGCTAATCAGAAGCCTGGAGGTTCAAACACACCAGCTACTCCTTGGAAGGAAGGTTGGGCAATCTACTTCCGTAGTGATACCACCTCGGAAACCAAAGGAGGGTCGCTATGAGTTGGATCCCACTCGATGTCAGTGAGTTTGTTCTTTTGGTTTTAGCCTGATTTATGGATTTAGACTTGCCAGCTCTGTTCTCCCCAAATACAAACACACACACACAGTTTCCTAAGTCAATTCCTTAAAATAAATCTGTTGTTGTTGTTGTGTGTCGTCAAGTCGGCCCTGACTCATAGTGAACCCCCCTGGGTTGCCGAGGCAGTATCACTATGGAAGTAGATTGCCCAACCTTCCTTCCAAGGAGTGGCTGGTGCGTTTGAACAGCCAGTCTTCTGGTTAGCAATCAAGTGCCTTAGATGTTATTTACATACTCTTTTGTATGAATAATATATTTAATTTTAAAATGAAATGTTAAATGTGTATCAAAAATATCACTAACAGGAGACAAGATGGTATCCTGTTAACAGACCCTGCCCAACCCTCTTCAACAGATATTTAAAGTATCGGTGAAATTGTTGTTGTTGTGGTTGTTGTTATGTGCCATCAAGTTGGCCCCAACTCATAGCGACCTCTCTTTGGATTTCCAAGGCAGTATCACTATGGAAGTAGATTGCCCAACCTTCCTTCTGAGGAGTGGCTGGTAGGTTTGAACTGCCAGCCTTCTGGTTAGCACTCAAGTGCTCTAGGCATTACACTACCAGAGCTCCTACTCAGTGAAATAGATACAAATAATGGTCCTGGGATTGAGCAACCTACTTCCATAAAGATTTACCACTTCAGAAACCCAATGGCGTTGCCATGAGTCAGAATTTGTTTGTTTTTGGTTTGAATAAGAAGATAAAGTATTAGATTGAATGAAGGCGGGAAAGGGAATGAGGTCAGTTGGGGGAGGGGGCTGCCCCAGACCAAAAAGATGCCATTGCATACACAAAGGAAGATGAGGAAGTTAAAAAAAAAAAAAAAAGAAAAGAAAGATGTTAAAGACACAGGGTAGACAGATTGAGAGGATTTCCAGGTGAGCTAAAGCTGTAAAGGAGAAGATCACACAGGGAACAGGTCAGACCTCCTGTAGCTTAAGCAGCAACGTGGTCAAAAGGGAGTAAAGGAAAGGGAAGATGAACTCTCCCTGAATAAACCAGACCCCAAACTGGAACCACTCCTGTGGGGTCAGTTCCAACCCTTAGTAACACTTTTTGGCATGAAGTGGGATTGCCTCCTAGGGTTTCAGGTTTGTGGGTCTTCACAAAGGAAAGTTGCCCTTTCTCCTGTGGAGTAGCTAGTGGGTTTGAATCACAGGGCTTTAGTTGATGGCTGAATGCCACCCTCAGCAAACCACTCCAAACAGACCCAGGGGCTGCAGCTGTTCTTTTCCCATGTCTGCCCCACTGGCTGATCCATTTCACACTAAGCACAGAAGACAAGCACCTAAAGCCTTCTCTCCTGGAGGTGACTTCTCATGCCAATCTCCTTTCACCTATGCAGCTGCACACTCTGGTGGATAAGCAGATTCTACCACAACTGCCTGTTTCCAGGGCCAGTGGCTAACCATAACTAGAAAAGTCCCTCCTCAAGTACCTTATCCTCCCTTTTTTTCCCTATTTTCCCAATTTCTGTGCCTTTCTATCTGTTCATTTCCCCCTCCACGTCTTCTTCCTTTATTTTTACCAAACTCTCATCCCACTCATCCCTTCACTTTTTTGCTTTTCTCCATTTCTTATATTCTTCTTCCTTTTTCTCTACTTCTTATCTTTTTTTTTTTTTTTAATCTATTTTTTCATCTTTTCCATTGCTGCTTCTTCTCCTTGGTTTTCTTTTTTTCTGTTGTTTTTTTTTTTTTTAATCTCCCTACCTCATCCAATGGGAGGAAGACATTAACTTTCCACTTGTCAGCCATATCTACCACCAATCATCTTACCCAAAAGACAAGTAAAGACAAGTAACACCATAGCTTCTGCACGATGGGATCAATTACAGACAGTGGACAATGCCTGCTCATCCCAACTGCAGGTCTTTGTCACAACAAACAGACCTACACCCACATTCTCACCAGTGATTTCACCAACCCAGAAAAAGCTAGAGAGTGACCCAGTACACTCAAGCCAACAATCAAAGAAGTATACCTGCCTCACACTTCTGGACATATTAAAACAAAGTAAAACATAAAACCAGGGTGAATAAAATTAGCACATAACCAACAAATAAAGACAACAATTTCAAAATATGTTAGAGACAACAGACAACTTCAATTCAAACAAACAACAACAACAACAAAAGAACAGGAAGAGACAGAAGAAACAAGTGTCTAAACTAAAGAATTAGGAAATCTCCCTAAGGAAGAATAAGTAATAGAACTATCTGATAAGAAATTTGAAAGATACATATGTAGGACCTTCCAAGAGCTTAAGGCAAACATAAACAGAAGCAAGGAGAAGACAGAAAATACCCTTGAAGATTCAGGAGAATCATTCATTCAAGAGCACAATGAAAAAGTAAATAGACAATTAAAAATCATATAAAAAGTATAATTACAAATCCAGAAGACGAATACTAAAATTATGTAGATAATACATTGAACTCAGTAGGAAGATTGGGCAATCTACTTCCATAGTGATACTGCCTTGGCAACCCAAGGAGGGGTCGCTATGAGTCAGGGCTGACTCAACAGCACATAACAACAAACAACAACAGTACATTGAAAGAGTAGACTCAAACTGTTTGAAGAATGCATTTCCCAGTTAGACAAATCCCCTGACATCATTTTGTATGAAGAAAAATCAGAAAAAAGAATGAAGAGAAATGAAGAAACCTAAGAGTTATATGGGATGAAAAGAAGTAACATATGCCTGATTGGAATTCCAGAACAAAAGGAAATTTAAAAAAAAAAAACAGAAAACTGTCAAAGACTTTCTGACAGAAAACTTCCCCTATATCATAAAAGACAAAAAGATATCCATCCAAGAATCTCAATGATACACACACACACACACACACACACACAGGTTAGACCCCAAGAGAAAGTCATAAAGACATATCATAACAAATTTTCCAAAACCAAAGACAAAGAACCTTGAGAGCAACTCAAACCAAACCAAAACCAAACTCACTGCCATTGAGTTGGATCTGCCTCATAGCGACCCCTCTTTGGGTTTCCAAGGCAGTATCACTACGGAAGCAGATTGCCAATCCTTCTTTCTGAGGAGTGGCTGGTGGGTTTGAACCACTAGCCTTCTGGTTAGCAGTCATAAGCATTAGGCACTATGCCACCAGAGCTCCCCAGGAAAAACCAAATGTTACATACAAAGTGCAACCAATAAGGCTAAACACAGATTTTCAGCAGAAACTATGTAAGCAAGAAGGCAATAGAATGGCATATACAAAACCTTGAAGGAAAAGAAATTCCAACCAAGAATTATATATCCAGCCAAACTGCCTCTCAAATATGGTGTGAAATTAACACATTCCCAAACAAATAGAAATTAAGGGAATTTGTGAAAAGCAAACCAACACTACAAGAAATGCTAAAGGAAGTCTGCTAAAGGGGAAGGGAGGTGGTATCTTCTGACCTCCTCTAACTTCACAAGGGGAAAATAGAATCACCATCTGAAGCCCAAGGCCTGTTACTATAAGGCCAGACATGCTGCCACCCTCCAGCCTCCTTACCAACTTGACACCAACCATCCCTCCCATGGCACCCACTACCTCTCTTCTGGGTTTGATAATTCACTGCAGTAGCCACACAGAATTCACAGATTACGGGGTTTGTTAGGGAAGCAAAAGGTTACAATTCAAATTCAGGAATGCACTCAGGATACAGTTCTTTGGTCAGAACAGTTTCCCCTCTGCTGTGCCCTTAGACACACCTCTCTGGCCCTTGGCCTCTTGGCCTGGCCTCTGCCTCTGTGGGTCAGATAAGCCTGCTGCTCTTTCTCATGCCTCTTGGTTCCACTGCTGCTGTCTCTCACCCAGGCATTTCTCTCAGCCAGGTGTCTCTCTCTCTCAGCCACACATCTCTCTCAGCTGGCAGTTTGATTCCTTCTGCCTCTTGTTGTTGTTGTTGTTGTTATGTGCCGTCGAGTCAAACCTGACTCATAGCGACCCCTCCTCGGGTCAAACCTGACTCATAGCTACCCCTCCTTGGGTTTCCAAGGCAGTATCACTACGGAAGTAGGATTGCCCAACCTTCCTTCCGAGGAGTGGCTGGTGGGTTTGAACCGCCAGCCGTCTGGTTAGCAGGCAAGTGTCTTAGCCACTATGCTACCAGAGCTCCTGGGCTCATTTTGAGCCTGGAAGACTGGAAAAACCAACCAATCCCAACATCAGAGTTCTACATACCTGAGAGAGAGTGAACTTTCCCAGAAGATTACTTCATGCTGTTCCAACAGAAATACCCCAGGTGGATGACTTTAACAATCAGGAGTTTAAATTGCATGGCCCACCCAGTAATCCAGTGGGAGTTACAAAGACTATGGCTAGAAAAGCCATGCCATGTAATTTACTACCCTGCAGAGTCCTTCCAACAGAAAACAACAAATTAAAATCAAGATATTTGACATTACTACCCAGAAACCAACCCAGAAAAAGGATTATCAAAACTGAAATAAGCTTACAAAAATGCAAATAGACAAATAGAGGAGTCAATCTATAATTGACACCAACAACAAATAGAGGGAATAAAGGTTATAATTACAAAACATACAGATAGAGAGAAAGTCAGGACAATGTCTATATAGAACAGACTGTTCCAAACTTAGGGAAATAAGAATTTACTACAGGGTAACCACAAAGAAAAGTAATAAGCCGTCTAACCAAAATATGAAAGAAGAAAATCACAAGGACTTAGTAAACAAAAAACCAACAATAATGAAGAAAGGGGGGAAAATACTCAATAAAAAAAAAACTCAGCACAGAAAAACATTTGGGACAAAGAAACCACCAACAACACAACAAAAAACACAAAAGAATGACAGCAATGAATTCATACCTATCATTAATTACATTGAATGTGAATGGA
This sequence comes from Orycteropus afer afer, assembly GCF_000298275.1. Taxonomy (NCBI): domain Eukaryota; kingdom Metazoa; phylum Chordata; class Mammalia; order Tubulidentata; family Orycteropodidae; genus Orycteropus; species Orycteropus afer. The sequence goes on along the minus strand of NW_006921633.1, from coordinate 3,018,961 downwards.
CTAAATGCACCAGTCGAGGGAAAGAGAGTGGCAAATTGGATAAGTAAAGAAGAACAACCAATATGATGCTTACAAGAGACCCAACTTAGACACAAAGATAAAAATAAATTAAAAATCAAGAGATGGGAAAAAAAATGTATCAAGCTAATGACAACCAAAAAACACCAGGGGTGACAATATTAATTTCTGATAAAATAAACTTCAAGCTGAAAACTAGCATACAGGACAAAGAAGGACATTTGTTATATGATGTTAAAAGGGTCAATTGATTAAGAGGATATTATCATAATAAATATCTATGTACCCAATGAAAAAGCTCTAAAATACATAAAGCAAATGTTCTGGTTACCTAGTGCCACTCTGACAAGAATATACCACAAATGGGATGCTTGTACAAACAGGAGTTTATTCTTACAATTTGGAGGCTTTAAGTCCAAGTTCAAAGTGCCAGGCTTTAGGGGATGGGTGAAAGCCCCTCTGCCTTGAGCTTCAGCTCTGCCTCCTGCCCCCAGCACACTGAAGCTAGAGGCTTTTCTTCACTCAGACAGCTGCTGGCTACTGAGGCTAACAAGCCCAAGGTTGACAAATAAAAATGACACAGTCCCGATGTTACCAAACCCCATTAATTCAAGTCCACTGAAAGTATTAAAGTCGGCAAAGCATGGCAGGCTGCTAAACAACGACAGGGCTACATGCAGATTTCAAGCATGCCATATGCTAGAGACCATTCCCAAAGCTGTTTCTTATATACAGGAAGCAGACCACATCCCTAAAGCAGCTACTCAGCTGCTTGTAGTAGGTCCCACCATGGAGTTGATTGCCAGTCTCACCATGGGGAATAACTACCACCAGCTGTCCAGCCACTCAACCAGGCCCAGCCAAGTTGGCACACAAACTTAACCACCACAGCAAACATTAACTGAACTGAAAGGAGAAATAAACAATTCTACAACAGTAGTAGGAGACTTTAACACACCACTTTCAGTGAAGGACAAAACAGCTCAAAGAAAGATACAGAATATCTCAACAACACAATTAACCAACTTGATCTCATAGAGCACTGTACCCAACCAAAATAAATACACATTCTTCTCCACTGCACATAGATCATTCTCCAGAATAGACCATATTTTAGGCCATAAATCAAGCCTCAATAAATTTAAAAATGTCTAAATACTACAAAACATCTTCTCAGATCACAATGCTATAAAATCAGAATTCAATAACAAGAAGACCAAGGTGTGTAGAGGGAATCAAATACATGGAAACTGAATAATACACTGCTCAAGAACTACTGGGTAACAGAAGTAATAAAATGTGGAATAAAAAAGTTGCTAGAAACAAATAAGAATGAAAACACTTCTCGAAACCCTTGGGACACAGCAAAAGCAATACTCAGAGGTCAATCAGGAATAAATAGCAATAAATGTACACATCAGAAAAAGAAAAAAGCATCAAAATCATCCTTAATACAACAACATCAACAATTAGAAAAAGAGCAACAAAAGAAATCTACTGTCTCCACAAGAAAGGAAATAATAAAGAGCAGAAATAAATGAAGCTGGGGTGGGGGCGCAAATAGAGAAAGTCAACAAGACTAGGAGCTGCTTCTTCAAAAAGATTACAAAAGTGACAAACCACTGGCAAATTTCACAAAGGAAAAGAAAGAGAAGATGCAAATAATATGAATAACAAATGAAATAGGTGATATCACAACAGAGCCAAAAGAAAAGATAATAAAAGAATATGAAGAATTGTACTCTAACAAATTTGAAAACCTAGAAGAGATGGACAAGTTTCTAGAAACACAGATTTACCTAAACAAACACAATCCGAAATAGAATACTTGAACAAGCCAATAATAAAAGAAGAACTTGAACAGGTCATTAAAAAAAAAAAAAAAAAACTCCTCATGTCTACACACACACATAAATGTTCTGGCCCAAATGGCTTCACTGGAGAATTCTGGCAAACATTCAGAGAAGAGCTGACATCTATACTATTCAAACGATTCCAGAACATAGAAAATGATGGAATACTCCCAAATTCATTCTATGAAGCAAGCATACCCCGATGCCAAAACCAGGTAAAAACACCACTAAAAAGGAAAACTACAGAACAATATCCCTCATGAATAAAGATGCAAATATCTTTAACAAAATCCTAGCCAACAGAATCCAATATCATATCAAAAAAATAATGCACCATAACCAACTGGAATTTATACCAGGTATATTAGAATGGTTCAACATCAGAAAAACAATCCATCACATAATTAAAACAAAGGAAAAGAACTACATGATCATATTAATCAATGCAGAAAAGGCATTTGATAAAATCCAACACTGATTCCTAATAAAAACTCTCTGCAAAATAGAAATAGAAGGAAAATTCCTTAATACAATAAAGAGCATATATGCAAAACCAATACCCAACATTATCTCCAATGGAGAAAGACTCAAAGCATTCCCCTTGTGAACAGGAACCAGACAAGGATGCCTTCTATCACCACTTCTATTTAACACTGTATTGGAAGTCCTAGCCAGGGCAATAAAGCAAGAAAGAGAAATAAAAGGTATCCAAATTGGCAAAGAAGAAGTCTATCTCTATTTGCAGATAGCATGATCCTATACATAGAAGACATAAGAGACGGAGCAAGAAAACTACAAAACTAAAAGAAAGATTCAGCCAAGTAGCAGCAATCAAGATCAACACACAAAAATCAGTTGGATTCTTCTACATCAACAAAGAGATCTCTGAAAAGGAAATAAGGAAAACAATACCATTTATAATAGCTAACAAGATAAAATACATAGGAATAAATCTTACCAGGGACACAAAAGACCCACTCTCATAAGACACTATAAGAGATCTACATAAATGGAAGAACATGCCATATTCATGGATAGGAAGACTGAATATTGTGAAAACGTCAATACTACCCAAAGCAATCAATACATTCAATTCAATCCCAATCCAGATTCCATCAGCACTCTTTAAGGACATGGAAAAAACCAATCACTAACTTTATATGGAAAGGAAAGAGACTTCAGATGTGCAAAGCCCTACAGAAGAAGGAAAATAAAGTAGGAGGTCTCACAGTCTCTGATCTCAAAACATACTCTAGAGTCACAGTATCCAAAAGAGTGCGGCACTGGTACAAAGACAGACAAATAGACCAGTGGGACAGAACTGAGAATCCAGAAATAAATCCATCCATCTATGGGCAGCTGATCTTTGACAAAGGGCCCAAACCCATTAAATGGGGGGAGATATATAACCTCTTTAACAAATTGTTGTTGTTAAGTGCCGTCGAGTCGTTTCCGACTCATAGCGACCCCATGCACAGCAGAACGAAACACTGCCCGATCCCACGCCAGCCCCACAATCCCTGCTATACTCGAGCCCATCATCGCAGCCACTGTATCAATCCATCTCCCTGAAGGCCTCCCCCTCTTTCGTC
>NW_006921633.1:3011456-3014097 GCF_000298275.1 Orycteropus afer afer | reverse complement strand
CATTGCATACACAAAAACAAACTCAAGATAGATCAAAGACCTAAATATAAAATGAAAAACCATAAAATTCTTCAAAGATAAAATAGATGCAAACCTAAGGGCCCTAAGTTATGGAATAAATAGACTATCAAGTATAACCCAAAATCCACAAGCAGCAGAAGAGAAACTAGATGACCAAGACCTTTTACAAAATAAATTTTTATATGTATCTAAAAACTTCTCCAAAAGAGTACAAAGAGAACCTACAGATTGGGAAAAAATATTTGGCTATGATATATCTGACATGGGACTTATCTTTAAAATTTATGGGAAACTTCAACACCTCAACATCAAAAAGACAAACGGTCCAATTCAAAAGTGTGCAAAGATATGAACAGGCACTTCACTAAAGAAAATAAACAGGCAGCCAACAAACACATGAGGAGATGCTCATGATCATTAGCCATTAGAGAGATGCAAATCAAAACAATAGCATCCCACCACAGCAATAATAGCAAGCTCAACAATGCAGAACATAACAAATGCTGGCGATGGTGTGGAGAGATTGGAACTCTCAAACACTGCTGTTGGGACTGTAAAATGGTACAGCCACTGTCAAAAATAGTATGGTGTTTCCTTAAATATCTGGAAATAGAAATATCATTTCATCCAGCAATTCTACTACTAGGAATATATCCAAAAGAGGTGATATCCAGGACACAAATAGACATATGAACACCCATGTTCTTCACAGCTCTATTCACTTTAGCAAAGAGATGGAAACAATCTAAGTGCCTATCAACAGAGGAATGGATAACCAAACTGTGGTACATTCATACAATGGAATACTATGTAATGTTAAAAAATAGTGAAGCATCTGTGAATTACCTCATAACATGGATGAACTTGGAGGACATTATGCTGAATGAAATAAGTCAATCACAGAAGGAAAAATATTGTATGAATCCTTTATTATAAAAAGTCAAGGAAGGGTTTACACAGGAAGGATGTTTACTTTGTTGGTTACCAGGGATGGGAAGGAAGTGGAGGGAAAATTTCTGACTAATTAAGAGTTGTGTTGATTTGGATAAAAGGAAAGGCAATATAAAAGTATGTGAGCAGCTCAATGACAATAGGAAAATGGAGGACACAGAGAGGTCCACAAAAGGTATAGACAACAGTTGTTGTTTTGTGCTGTTGAGTTGGACCCAACTCATGGCAACCCCTCCTTGGGTTTCCAAGGCAGTACCACTACAGAAGTAGATTGCCCCATCTTCCTTCAGAGATAGACAAAAGAGGCAGATACTATTACATACACAATAGTGCATGATCAGTTACAACACTGGTCTACTGTGTTCAACAAACACAGTCTGTCAGGGTAGATTATAGACAAGTAAGAAGATCAGGTGTGGGTAGATGAATAGGAATATACCCATGACCATAAATAGATTTGGCTGATGATATTCCTATGACTGTATATGTTCTATAATAATATCCATATGCATTATAGAACTACCAGGGGACAAGTTTGAAGTAGCTTCTTAGTGACAATGAAGCACCTTGAGGAAGTGAGTCACCAGGCCTGCAGGCTCAGGACCATGGTCAGGGGTGGCACAATTGACATAACATAGTATATAAAATTATTGTTTTACATACTACTTTGGTGAGTAGTGACAGGGTCTCAAAAGATTTCAAGTGGCTATCTAAGATTCAACTATTGGTCTCCCCTCGTCTAGAGCAAAAAAGAGTGAAGAAAATCAAAGTCATATGGAAACAATAAGTCCAAGGGATAAATGGACCACAGGAACCTCAGCCTTCATAACTCTTAGACCAGAAGAACTAGATGGTACCCAGCTATCAATGCCAACCACTCAGAAGGGGATCAAAATTGGAGATCCTGGATAGAATGGGAGGAAAAAAGTGGAACAAAATTCAAAAACACAAAAATAACTGTAATTATTTGTTGGATAAAGACTGGTGAAATCCCTGAGACTTTGGCCCAGGTTACCTATTCAGGCCTGGAATTAGACTCACTTCCATGGATTAGCTCTCAGCCAAGAGTAGAAAAGCCTATAAAGCACAATACCTACCCCAGAGAGATGCACCCACCTACCCCAAGGAAATGAACTACTAGCCACTCCTTGGAAGGAAGGTTGGGCAATCCACTTCCGTAGTGATATTCCCTCAGAAACCCAAGGAGTGGTTGCTATGAGTTGGATCTGACTCAACAGTAGTGAGTTTGGGTTTCTTTTGGTATCCCAGGGAGATGCACCTCCCTACCCCTGGGATATGTACCCCTTAGAACAATCAACTGTGAGAGATCAGAACGGCAGTATTTGCATAGGTGGAAAACTGAACAAACAGAAATGCATAGATAAGAAGGACACAGGGAAAGGGTATCACAGGGAGGAAATGGGAGGAGAGCTGTTGGGATTGTAACTGGTGGTTTGAAATAAAATGTGTATGAACTGTTGAGAGTAAAATGAATCTGTTTTGTAAATATGCACTGAAATCACAATAAATTCAAAAAATATCACAAACATCACAAGTCAAATGATATACTAAAAATACCTGTATCATATCTAATCAAAAAAGAGCTATTATCATTTTTAAAATCCTAGAAATAGATCAAACAGAAAAATAAGTCAAATACTAAAACAGA
>NW_006921633.1:2970006-2982189 GCF_000298275.1 Orycteropus afer afer | reverse complement strand
GGGTTTGAACAGCCAGCCTTCTGGTTAGCAGTCAAGTGCCTTAGGCACTATGCTACCAGAGCTCCTTCTCCAACAATTAGTGGGGGAAAAAACCTACAGTCATAAGAACAAAAGAAATAATAAAGATTTGAGCAGAGAAGTAGGTGAAAAGAAAAATAGAAAAAAATCAGTAAGACTAGAAGTTCGTTCTTTGAAAGGATCAATAATATTGACAAACCATTGGCAAATTTAATAACGTAAAAGATGCAAGTAGCACACAAATAAAATAGGTAATATCACAACAGAACCAACTGAAATAAAATGAATAACAGAATGCTGAGGAACTGTACTTTAGCAAATCTGAAAATCTAGAAGAAATAGACATTTTTCAAAACACAACCTACACAAACTATCACAATTTGAGATAGAAAATTTGAATAGACTCATCAGAAACGAAGAAACTGAACAAGTGAAAGAAAAACAAAAACTCCCAACAAAAGTAAAAGTCCTAGCCCAGAAAGGCCTAGATGGTTTCACTGGTGAAGTCTATCAAAAAATTCAGAGAAGGGTTGAAACTAATTCTACTCAAAATATTTCAGGACATAGAAAAGGATGGAATACTCCTGAGCTCATTCTATGAAGAAAGCATAACCTTGATAACAAAACCAGACAAAAACACCACTAAAAAGAAATGTATAGACCAATATCTCTCATGAACACAGATACAAAAATCTCAACAAAATCCTACTCACAGAAAACTACAAAACCAAAACTAAATTCACTGTCATTGAGTCGAATCCAACTCATAGCAACCCCTCCTTGGGTTTGCAAGGATGTATCTCTATGGAAGTAGATTTCCCAGACTTCCTTCTGAGTAGTGGCTGGTGGGTTTGAATGGCCAGCCTTCTGTTTAGCAGTCAAATGCCTTAGGCACTACACCACCAGAGCTCCCAATATATTAAAAAAATAATACATCATGACCAAGCCAGATTCATACCATATATGAAAGGATGCTTCAACATTAGAAAAACAATCAATGTAATCCACCACATAAATAAAATAAAGGAAAAAAACATAATATAATATGAATTAATGAAGAAAAGCCATTTGCCGGAATCAAAAACTGATTCTTGATTTAAAAAAAAAAAAAAAATGCTCAGCAAAATAGAAATAACAGGGAAATTTCTCAATATAATTAAGGGCATATATACCAAACCAACAGCCAACACCATTATCAATGGAGAGAGACTGAATACATTCCTCTTGTGAATAGTAACTGGACAAGGATGTCCTTCATCACCATTTCTATTCAATACACTATTGGAAGTCCTAGCCAGCACAGTAAGGCAAGAAAAAGAAATAAAAGGCATTCAAAAAGCAAAGATGAAGTAAAACTATCTCTATTTGCAAATAAGATGGTCCTATACATAGAAAATACTAGAAACTCAACAGAAAAAATTACTGACACTAATAGAAGAATTCAGCAAAGTGGCAGGATACAAGATCAACATGCAAAAATCACTCAGATTCCTCTACACTAACAAAAAGAACTCTGAAAATGAAATCAAGAGAAATAGTACTATTTACAATAACCAGCCAAAGATTAATTACTTAGGAATAAATCTAACCAGAGACATGGACAATGCAACACAACGGAACACACTGTGGTCGAGTTGGATCCGAGTCATAGCGACCCCTCCTTGGGTTTTTGAGGCGGTATCACTACAGAGTAGATTGCCCAACCTTCCTTATAAGGAATGGCTGGTGGGTTTGAGCTGCCAGCCTTTCGGTTAGCAGTCAAATGCCTTAGGCAGTGACCCCCTTTAGGTTTCTGAGGCAGTAAATGACTGGTGAGTTTGAACCACCAACTTTCTGGTTAGCAGTCAAATGCCTTATACACTACACCACCAGAGCTCCCTAACAGAATACTATGCAGTGTTAAAGAACAGCAATGTATCTGTGAAACACTTCACAACACAGATGAGCCTAGAGCGCATTATACTGAGTAAAATTTTGTTATTGTTGTTAGGTGACATCAAGTCTTCTCCAACTCATAGTGATCCTATACACAGCAGAATGAAACACTTCCCGGTCCCATACCAGCCCCAAGTGAGTGAAATTAGTTAATCCCAAAAGGACAAATGTAAAAAGTCAAGAAAAGGTTTACACATAAAGAAAGAAAAATACTTTGAAGGTTACCATTGGTGGGGGGGAAAGGGTGAGTAAATCACTAACTAGGAGGCAGACACATACTAACTTGGGTGAAGGGAAAGCCATATGCAGTAAGTTGGAGGCCAGCACAAAATGATCAAAGCAAAGAAAGAGACTAGGAGGAACACAAGAGTTAAAAGCAACAAGGGATACTATTACATATCCAACCCTGTAACAACAATAATCTAGCAGTGAGTACACAGACACTCAAGCTAAACAGGGGTGGGAAGGTGAATGGGACTACATCCATGAATATAAATTTGAGAGAGGATATTTCTACTCGTGTATTATATGTGCTGCAAATATATACATGAATATAGTACAGCATACAGGGGCAAAGTTATGAAAACATCTTAGTCATAACCAAACACCTTTAGGGAATGTGTTGTTGGGCCTGGGAGCTCAGAACCTTAGTCTAGGAGGACATCAAGGTCAACTGACATAGCATAGTCCACAAAGACAATGTTCTACATCCTCCTTTGGTGGGTAGGGACTGGGATCTTAAAAGCTTGTGAGTGGCCATCTAAGGAGCAACTATTGGTCTCTCCACGTCAAGAGCAAAGAAGAGTGAAGAAAATCAAAGACACAAGAAAACAATTAGTCCAAAGAACTAATGGACTATGTGAAACTCAGCTTCAAGGATCCCGAGATCAGAACTGAGATCAGCTACCACCGCCAACTGCTCTGAAAGGGATCACAGTAAGAGGTCCTAGGTAGAGTGGGAGAAAAACATGGGGCAAAAAGTAATAAAAAGACCATGTTTACTGGTCTGATAAAGAAACGTGGAACCCACAGGACTATGGCCCTTAGACACCCTCTGAGTCTGGAACTGAACTCACTTCCATGGTTCAACTTTTAGCCATAAGATAGACAGTCCTAAAAGGTAAATAATAACATCAGAGAGGTATGCATTCCTTAGAACAAGCAACCATTTAAGAACAATATGGCAGTTTTTGCCCAGCGATAAAGCTCAGAAATCAGGAAAGGATAATAAAGAAGGACAAATTAAAATAGTAAACACAGGAAGGATGTGGGAATAGTGTTTACATCGTGGGGATTGTAATCAATGTCGTAAGACAAAATGTATATGAATTGTTAAATGAAAATCCAATTTGCTCTGTAAACTTTCACCCAAATCACAATAAAAAGTTAATATATATAAAATGTATATATATATGCAAATGTGTAAACAGGAAGATAGGAGAATATATACTTCAAAATGTTAACACCTCTGGAAGGAGAGATTTAAGCTGATTGTAATTAATGTCTTTTTTTCTGGTCATTTTTCTCTCATTTTCTATAGCAATCCTGTATAATAAATAACTTTAAAAGGAAAAACTTTAAGATATAGTACTTAAAATATAAAATTGTGTATAAACATCACTACCAATAATACATTTATACCTTTTTCAAACTTTACACTTACCTTTCTGGTGAGTCTGGTACTTTTCAAAGGGAAGACAACTCGAGCCTCAAGATTTTTGAAAGGGCTTCTAGTAATAACTTGACCTCCAAGTTTCTGAAATTTTAAGGATACATGAAGAAAATAGTAAGCACTGTGGAACCCAGTATGAGAATATTCAACTACAGAACAAATGGGAATTGATAGTTAAATCATTTTTAAATGCCCTATTGTAATGTAAAGGAGCTCTGGTGGCATAGTACCTAAGGCATTTGACTGCTAATCAAAAGATTGGTGGTTCAAACCCACCAGCCACTCTGTGGAAAGACAACAGGACAATCTATTTCCTAAAGAGTTACTGCGTAGGAAACCTAATGGGTGTCACTGAGTCAGAATTGACTTGATGGCAGTGGGTTTTGTTTTTTGTTTGTAATGTAACAAATACTTTAAAATAAAAGAGCTAGGAAGTCAGAAAAATCAAAACTCAGTATCAGGGAAAAAAATTAGAAACTCTGTTGAAACAGTAAATTAAGTGAAAGTTATCTAGAGGTCAATGATAATATACTCGGTAGTTATGTTTGTGTGTCAACTTGGCTGGGCCTGGTTGAGTGGCTGGGCAGCTGGTAGTAGTTATTCCCCATGATGAGACTGGCAATCATCTCCATGGTGGGATCTACCACACGCAGCTGAGTAGCTGCCTTTGGAATGTGGTCTGCTTCCTGTATATAAGGAGAAGCCTTATAGTTTATGGCACGCTTGTATCTTGCACGTATCCATGTTGTTGTTCAGCACCCTGCTATGCTCTGCCGACCTTGGGACTTACAATGGACTTAAATTAATGGCCTGCCATGTGGTTTGGTAGCATCGGGAGTGTTCCTTTTTACTTGTCAACCTTGGGGTTTCTCAGCCTCAGCAGCCAGCAGCTGTCTGAGTGAAGAAACAGCTCTAGCTCCATTGGGCCAGGAGCAGGAGGCGGAGCTGGACCCCCAAGGTTAAGGGGCTTACACCCAGCCCCCAGAACCTGGCACTTTGAACTTGCACTTAAAGCCTCCAAATTGTAAGAATAAACTCCTGTTTATTAAGGCCATCCCATGTGTGATATATTTCTTATCAGAGCGGCACTAGGTATCCAAAATGATACACCTCAAATACAGGCACTCTACATGTAGGATAGGAGCTCTGGTGGTATAGTGCCTAAGGCACGTGACTGCTAACCAGAAGGCTGGCGGTTCAAACCTCCACTCCTCAGAAGAAAGGTTGGGCAATCTACTTCCGTAGTGATACCGCGTCTCGGAAGCCAAGGAGGGGTCGCTGTGAGTCAGGTCCAAATCCACGGCAATGAATGAAATTTAGGATGGGAATCACCTAAAGTATAGCTTGTTTATACTTTGTACTTCCATACGGGAGCTTGATTGATGTATCCCCTAACCATATATACTTAATAATGTAATGAGAGAAAAAGAGAGAGAGAGAAATTTAAGCAGCTATGGGGATTTATAATAGGACCTAGAGACTTTCACCTCTAGTTCATTGCTTGGAATTTAGCCTAGATCAACAATGACTAAGAATTAAAACCCACATTTCATCCCCAGCAGTTACATGGTCCCTTCTCCTGGAGAAAATACATTCAATCCAAAGAACTACTTACTGAGGTGGCACTTTTACTAGGACCCTACATCCAAAACACTATAGAAATTAAATGATTTTTGTCCATTCTTTAATTAACTGTGTGTATGTAAGAAAAGAGGAGATGAGAGTGAAAAATTCAGGGATACAGGCAGCTTAAATTCCAAGTGTAATCATCTACCTCTAACCTTTCACACAATTGTGCTGTTTTTATTAAATACACTAAACCATGCTGTGATTAGAAGACAAACTTGATTAGTCCAAAAATCCTTTAAATGTCATTTTGAATTTGATACCCTGGTATGAAAAGTCAAAGCTCCCTGTTGCATTTAAAGTGTGGGTTTAAACTTTTCAATAAGCAGCTCCCAGTAGATACTCCCAATTCATATATTCTATATTTTCATAGCAAAACATTTTCCCAATAGAGTTAAACGTTTTCTATCAGATAAGGAACAATTATGCCACAACTTGCTAACAAAAGGTTGAGTCCAGACAGTTCTTTACAGTGAAAGCCCAATTAGTTGTGTCTGTTTGACTCATACTGGCTTTCATTCAAAGACTGGATTTATGTGGCGAGACCTGTTCTTTCCTAGAGATGACTCTAAATGGTGATTGAATAATGCTAAGTATGGATGGCAGAGATCCCAAAATCTGACAAATTGAGATTATCGCTTGTAGAGATTTAAATTCCACTTGAGACCATCACACAGTTCCCAAGGGACATCACAAACTCTACTCAGAAATGTTATTTATTCATGACTAAGTAAGACAGTATTAGTAGGTAGGCTGTGGAGGACCAGGGGTGAGAGGTTATTGGAAGAATAAAACTGTCATCTTGGCCTAATTGAGGGTAAATATAACATCCGGAGCAGTTCTTCCAGTTATAAAATGATTCAGTAGATTGCTAATAGGAGATGTTTTGTTTGTTTGTTTGATTTTAATTTACCAAAAACAGAGACACTAAAAAGCATTAAAGCATTATAGAGTTATTGATATTATAGAGTCTAAAAGTCATTTATTCTAACACCTCTTCCTGCTAAACTTTTGAAGATAAACTTTATAATCAGAAAAGTATAGAAAAAAAGGCAAAATCAACTAAAGCTACATAAAATATGTTACTAAAACTAAATAGATAATGCCTGCCCCCAGCTCTTGGCTATTTTCCCCCTTCTAAAAATCAAGAGTTCAGATTAGAAATGTGAATGTGCTTGGCCCTTTAAAAACATGTGTGTGCCCTTTAAAAACAAAATACTGCTGGAGTGGGGTGGGGCTTAACAGTCTGGAAAAAGCCTGTAATAAACAACTAAACCCTTTCTGGCTTCTAGAAAGAACTCTAAAGACCAGCAGTCAGCCTGAAAGGATATTTACCACAGGAGGGTTCCATTAAACATACTCTTGGTTCTATGAAATAACATTACTGCATTTGGGTAAAACAAATGCTTTCATTATTATGCAAAAAAAAAAAAAAAAAGGAAATAAATAAGATGAACATTTCTTTAGCTACTCAAGATAACTTTAGGACACATAAGACCACTGACTTCTGATTATGTCTACCATAGCCCTATGCACGCTGAGTATTTTAGTGACACAAATCTTAGGCTGTTTGAATGAAAACAGGTATCTGGATCATATATTACTATTCAAGGGGATTTTTATTGAATAGTATGTGTTTCTTTTCCCCATGGCTATAGCTCATTTGCCATTTGACTGCTAACCAGAAGGCTGGTGGTTCAAATCCACCGGCCACTCCTTGGAAGGAAGACTGGGCAATCTACTTCTGCAAAGATACAGCCTCAGAAACCCAAGAAGGAGGGGTCGCTCTGAGTCAGAATCGACTGGACAGCAGTGAGTTTGGGTTTTTTTGGTTTGTTTGTTTTGTTTTTTAATAGCTCATTTGGAGCTCTGGTAGCACAGTGCCTAAGGCGTCTGACTGCTAACCAGAAGGTTGGTGGTTCAAACTCACCAGCCACTCCATGGAAGCAAGACTGGGCAATCTACTTCCGCAAAGATTTACTGCCTCAGAAACCCAATGGGGGTCTCTATGAGTTGGAATTGACTCCAGGACAGTGTGTTTGTTGCTTTTTTTTTTAATAGCTCATTTAGGTCTACTTCCTTTGTTTTATTTTGTCAGAAGACTGTAAGTTTACTCTTTCATTCTTAAAAAGTCATTTCCCTGATAACCATTCAAATGTTCTAACAAGATTCAGATCATGGACAAGCAGTGGAGAGTTCTAAGGATATGATACTCTCACTGGGAAAAAAAAAAAAAAGCCTTAGGCTATAGATAGAACAAGTATCTAAAATGTGCCAAAATAAAGTCATCATTTGTATATGCCAATGATGCCTAGACAGACTCACACTTGAAGTCTTGCTTGGAGTCCCTTTTCCTGTGTTGTCATAGATGTGCCCCTAAGCCAGCCATGACCAGGGCTATTCACCTTTAGACTCCTTTCTCTGTGAAGAATTAAGTTTTCTCATGTGTCAAAGTGATAAGCTTGCTTACTTTAATATCATATATTAACCACCTGTGTCAGATCCTCAGCTTCTGAGGCCCCAGTTTGCTCATCCACACATGCAGATAATAATAGGCCCTACCCCCATAACAACAACAACACCCCCATAGCCTGGCTAGGAAGATGAACTTCCACAGAATGGCAAAAAGAAGATTACTTAGTTTTAGGAATTTCTTGCTTTACTGGTTTTGAAAAACAATCTCTGTTTTTTAGTACCTGTTGAAAATTTAAGTGTGTCTGTTTCTTCCTTCATTAGTTTCCTTCTCCTGTTTTCTTAATAAAGTTCAAAATAAAAGTTTAGATATTTGAGTTCCTTTATCCATGCATTACCTGTAATAGAGAAATCAGAGATCTATCTGGAGTTAGCTGTCATGGAGTCATCAAATCATAAACTTTTAACACTAAACAAACAATAAAAAAAAAAAAATCAAACTCACTGCAGTCGAGTCAGATCCAACTCATAGTGACCCCTCCTTGGGTTTCCAAGGTGGTATCTCTGCAGAAGTAGATTGCCCAACCTTCCTTCTGAGCAATAGCTGGTGGGTTTGAACCACCAGCCTTCTGGTTAGCAGTCAAATGCCATAGGCACTATGCTACCAAAGCTCCTCAAGAGCTCCTAACAAACAATAAATGTTTCACAAATTGAATTACCATCTTGAATGGACAACAATCATTGTCTTCATTCCATCATCTTTTATTCACTCTTCAACCTGTCTCAGTCTGGTTAAAATATTCTTTCAAAGTCAAAATATTATTTCTAAATTCAGTAACTCTCTTTTAATTCAACACGAATCTACTCCTAACTCCCTATGTAGCACTATGCAGTCCAGATCCTCTAGCTTAGAAAACTAAGGTCTTTATGAGGCTTATTTCTCCAGCCTCGACTCCCTCTTCTCCATGATCTCTCTAGTCCATTCATACTAAACCACTTCTTCCTTGCCCTGGCTCCCTGGCTAACTCTTCCTCTTCCTCCACCACTATCGTTAGGTGTCACATCTTCCCAATAGCAAGCCTTTCCTGACCTATCAAAGTAAGGTTAGTGTCCTCTTCTTTGTGCTCTCTGCTCTTGAACCTTGCCAACAGTTGCGATCAAGTCAACTCTGACCGTGTGCATTAAAGTAAAACCATGTTCCATTCGGTTTTCAACAGCTGATTTAAAAAACAAAACAAACAAAGAAAAAAATTTATTGTGATTTGGATGACATTTTACAAAGCAGATTTGCTTTGCGTTCAACAGTTCATACACATTTTGTTTTGTGACACTGATTATACCCCTACAATGTAACAGCTCTCCTTCCACTTACTCCCTGTGGTTACCTTTTTCCTGTGTCCATCTTATCTATGCATTCCTGTCTCCCTAGCTTTCTCCTTGTACAAATGCTGCCCTTCTGATCTCCCAAAGTTGATTTTTCTAAAGAGCACATCACCCTGGTGTAGTTGATCAGCTCGTATACCTGTCTATTGTTTGGCTGAGTTAAGCCAAGGGAGTAAGTCCAATTCCAGGCCTGAAAGGTAACTGGGGGCCATAGTCTCGGGGGTTTCACCAGTCTCTTTCTGCCCAGTAATCCTGGTCTTTTTTTGTTTTTGAATTTTGTTTCACATTTTTTCTCCCACTCTACCAGGATCTCCAATTTTGATCCCTTTCTGAGTGTTTGGCATTGGTAGTTGGACATCTAGTTCTTCTGGTCTCAGGGTCAAGCAGGCTGAGGTTCCCATGTATCTTTGGTTTCTTCACTCTTCTTTCCTCCACATGAGGAAAGGCCAACAGTTGCACTTAGATGGCTGCTTCTAAGCTTTTAAGACTCTAGTCACTACTCACCAAAGTAGGATGTAGAACAATGTTTTTGTGTTGTGCCAATTGAGCTTGATGTCCCCCATGACCATGGTCCCCAGCCTGCAAGCTCAGAGACTCAGTTCCTCAAGGTACTTGGTTGTGGGTAAGAAGTTATCCTAATTTTTTCCTCTCTTAGCTCCATAATGTATAAAGACATCTGTGTAGCACATACAAATACGTATGCAGGAATATCATCTGCCATACCTATGTATGGTCATGGATATATTCCTGTTCGCCTATCCATACCTGATCTTCTTGCTATCTACCTATGTGTGCACTCATAGATTAATGTTTGTTATTGCTGATAATGCAGAATTGTGTATGTAATAGTATTTACCTTTGTTGTCTAAAACTCTTGTGCACAATTCTGTGTCTTCCTTTTCCTTAGCAATAGTGTGCTGGTCACTTGCTTTTGCTATAGTGCCTTTCCCTTCACCCAAATCAACACATGTCTCTTAAATAGCAATTTTCCCTGCCCTCTCTTCTCATTCCTCCTAACAAACAAGGAAAATTTCTTTCCCTGTGTAAACCTTTCCTTAACTTTTTAAATAACAGACTCAGACAATATTTATCCAACTGTGATTGGCTTATTTGTTTCACTCAGCATAACATCCTCCAAATTCATCCACAATTTGAGGTGACTTGCAGATTCTTCTTTGACGTTACATAGTATTCCATTGTGTGAATATACAATAGTTTGGTTATCTATTCATCTGTTGATGGCCACTTAGGTTGTTTCCATTTCTTTGCTATTGTGTATAATGCTGTCATGAACATAGGTGTGCATATATCTATTTGTGTCCTGGATCTCACCTCTTTAGGAGATATTCCTAGTAGTGAGATTGCTGGATCAAATGGGATTTCTATTCCTCGTTTTTTAAAGAAGTGCCATACGATTTTCCACAGTGGTTGTACCATTTTATATTTCCATTAGCAGTGTATGAAAATTCCAATCTCTCCACACCTTTGCCAGCATTTGTTGTTTTCTGTTGTGTTGAACTTTGCTGTTATTGCTATGGTGAGATGATATCTCATTGTTGTTTTGATTTGTGTCTCTCTAATGGCTAATGATTGTGAGTATTTCTTCATGCGTTTGTTGGCTGCTGAATATCTTCTTTGGTGAAGTGTCTGTTCATATCCTTTGACCACTTTTGAAATGGATTGTTTGTCTTTACAATGCTAAAGTTTTCTATAAATTTTAGAGCTAAGTTCCTTGTTGAATATGTCACCCCCAAATATTCTTTTTTCCAATTTGTATTTTTTACTCTTTTGGAGAAGTCTTTAGATGCACATAAGAATTTAATTTTTAGAAGATCCCATTCATCTAGATTATCTTCTGCTGTTTGTGCATTTTGGGTTTTGATTAATAGAATATTTATGCCATAATAGAAACCCTAAGCTTTGCCCTAATTTTTCTTTGATGAGCTTTATAGTTTTAGGTTTCACATTTAAGTCTTTGATCTATCGGGAGTTAGTTTTTGTGTATATTGTGAGGAATGGACCTTGTTTCATTTTTCTGTAAATGGATATCCAGTTTGGCCAGCACCATTTGTTAAAGAGACTATCTCTTCCCCATTTAATGGATTCTGGTCCTTTGTCAAAGATAAGCTGACCACAGGTAGGGTGGATCTATTTCTGGGTTCTCAATACTGTTCCACTGGTCTATGTACCTGTTGTTGTACCAATACCAGGCTGTTTTGACTACTGTGGCTGTATACTAAGCTTTGAAATCCAGGAGCATGAGGCTTTGTTCTTCTTCTTCAGTAGTACTTTACTTATCCAAGGCCTCTTTCCTTTCCATATAAAAGCAGTGATTGTTTATTTATTTATTTATTTATTTTATTGTGATTTGGGTGAAGATTTACAGAGCAAATTCACTTTCCATACAGCAGTTCACATATACTTTGTCTCATGTCATTGACCACAGTTTACCACAATGCAACAGCTCCCCTCCCACTTCCTCCACATAGTTATCTCTTCCCAGTGTCCATCCCTCCATACACTCCTGCCCCCTGAGCTGTCTCCCTGTACATAAGCAGCCCAACTTTCTCCCATGATTGTTCTCTCCAAGGAGTATATCTACTTGAGGCAAATGTTTAACTCATATGCCTGTATTTTGTTTGGCTGGAAACCAAAGGTGTGGGTTCAATTCCAGACCTAAAGGGCAGCTAGGGGCCATAGTCTCAGTGGTTCTACCAGGCTCTATCGGACCAGCAAAACTGGTCCCCACTTTTTTTTTTTCCTGAAAATGATTTTGAGTTTTGTTCTACATTGTTCTCCCTCTCTATCAAGGGTCTTCTACATAGATCTCTTTCCAAGTGGATGACAGTGGTAGCTGGGCACCATCTAGTTCTTCTGGTCTCATAGTTGTATAGGCTACAGATCGGATGGTGTACCAGTCTCTAGGAATAATTGTTTCCATGAATTTTGGTTTTCTTCATTCTTCTTTGCTCTGGACTACGAGAGACCCATCATTGCATCTAGATGGCAGCTTGCTAGCTTTTAAGATCCCAGTCCCTACTTGCCAAAGTAGGAGGTGGAACAATGTTTTGTATACTATGTTATGCCAATTGAGCTTGATGTCCCCTGTGACTATGGTCCCAAGCCTGCAGGTTCAA
>NW_006921633.1:2967496-2968152 GCF_000298275.1 Orycteropus afer afer | reverse complement strand
CTAAAGATAATTCTTTTGAATTCCTTATCAGAGAGTTCCCATGCTGCTTCTTCCTCAGGGATGTGTTCTGGGTCTGTATTCTGCTTCCTTGTTTCCACCACTTTATCTTGCTTCTTTGTGTGGACTGTGATGGTCTGTTGTTTCTGAGGCATCATGGTGTTGTTTTATTTAGACCTCCGTTAACTGTTTGTGAAGAGCAGCCAAGGGTGATTCAGGCTCTTCTTAGTGGTTTCTTATCATTGGCCCATTGGTGGAGAAGGAGGTAGCGGCTCTTGCTCAGTAAGTGAAGTTGCAGAAGGTGTGGGTGTAATTGTGTCTTATGGGGACTGTTGTTGTCTCCCACTCAATTAGACACAAATTACAATTGAATAACTATTAAAAAACTAAAAGCCCATGGATGAAAAACACACCATCTAATCACACAGGAACAGTAACCAAAAAAAAAGGGAAGAAAAAACAAGAAAACCTGCTTATCTGGCGATAGGCACTAAGAAAAGAAAAAGTAGAGAGGGAGAATAATAAATAAAAATAATATATATGGGATAAATGCAGAAAGAAAATCAAGGAACAGGGTTAACCACAAGAAAAAAGGGGAAAAAGAAAGAAAGAAAAAGAAAAAAAAAAAAAGCTTAAATTAAAAAAAAAAAAAATTTCAA
>NW_006921633.1:2956302-2965675 GCF_000298275.1 Orycteropus afer afer | reverse complement strand
TGGTATTTTCACACAAATTCTTCTGTTAGTTGTGGTTTAGTCCACTTCTATATCCTTCCCTTCAAGGCTCAGGGGTCCAGGATTATCTTCTATGTCTGTGTTAATTGGTTTCCCTTTTCTTTGTTGAAGAGGGTCTGTGCAGTCTTTCTGCCTAGTCCGCCATCTTGCCGGACCTCAAAATTAGTGACTGGTTTTTACATATCCTTTAAGAATGCTGATAGAATCTGGATCAGGATTGTATTCAATGTGTAGATAGCTTTGGGAAGTATTGACATTTTAATAATGTTCAGTCTTCCTATCCATGAGCATGGTATGTTCGTCCATTTCTGTACATCTTATAGTTTCCTGTAGTAGTGTTTTCTAGTTTTCTTTGTATAGGTCTTTTGTGTCCATGGTAAGATTCATTCCTAAGTATTTTATCTTTTTGTTAGCTATTGTAAATGGTACTGTTTTCTTTATTTCCTTTTCAGAGATCTCTTTGTTGATGTAGAGGAATCCAACTGATTTTTATATGTTGATCTTGATCTTGTATCCTGCCACTTTGCTGAATCTTTCTATTAGTTTTGTAGTTTTCTGGCTCAGTCTCTCAGGTTTTCTATGTATAGGATCATGTCATCTGCAAATAGAGGCAGTTTCATTTTTGGGTGCCTTTCATTTATCTTTCTTGCCTTGTGGTTCTTAGGTGCTACAGCACCAGAGCCCCCTACAGAGTGACTAGTCAGTTCAAACTGCCAACCTTTTCATTAGCAGCTGAACACTTTAACCACTGCAGTAGTAGAGCTCCTTAATCACATATAGTCACCTAATTAAATCTAATCACTGAATTAAACACTGGTATATCTGTATGACAGAGCTCTGGTAGCATAGTGCCTAAGGCACTTAACTGTTAACCAGAAGGCTGGTGGTTCAAATCCACCAGCCACTCCTCAGAAGGAAGGTTGGGCAATCTACTTCCATAGTGATCTCGCCTTGGAAACCCAAGGAAGGGTCACTATGAGTCAGGTCCAACTCAATGGCACATGACAACAACAACATCTCTGTATGACAGTAAAACCAATTATTTACTTCCTCTACATTACAGCTCACAACTGATTTGGCTATTGGGTTTCATTTTTCATTGAATTTATTGGCTTGACTGACCCCTTGAAGATCATAAAATCCCTGGATTTATAGTGATTTTATAATTTAGGAACAGTCTATAATCAGTTTAAAATATATGACTAAGAGTTCTTTCATATAAACTTCATTTCCTCAAATTAGGAACTAGTCAGACTTAAGGCACTTCCCTTACAAATGATATTGGAAATATACACGCACTTTAATTTTTTTAAAATAATATTTTATTGTGCTTTACGTGAAAGTTTACTCAGCAAATTAGATTCCTGTTTAATTAATTACTAATTAATTTTTATACAAGTTGTTCTGTGACGTTAGTTACAAATTCACAATGTGTCAGCATTCTCATAATTTCCATTCCTGTTTGCTCTCTTTCCATTTATCTAGCTTCCTTTCCCTTCTTACAGTCTCATCATTGCTTGATGGTAAATGTTGACCATTTGGTCTCATACAGTTGATTATTTAAGGGAGCATGGTACTCACAGGTGAGACATTTATTTTATAAGCCAGTCTATTATCAGGATGAAAGATAACCTCTGGAAGTGGCTTCAGTTCTAAGTTCAAGTTCACTTTAATTTTTAAAGAACTTTTTTTGAGTTAGGGTTATCTTAAGCATTCTATGTGTTTTAAAGTTTTGCCATTGTGCAAATGAAATAGAAAACCAAAAATATAGGATATAAATCCTCATTTTAAGAAATTTATACTTTAAGTTATCTAATTGGAAAGACTAAAATATACACAAATTAACTTTACTGTAATGGTCTTGTCAAGTTTTTTAATATGCCAAAGAAAATGGCAGCAAAGCAGAGTTATGAAAGGAAGATAATAACATTTGTTGAAGCCAATAACTCTTGGCAAGAGGGCGGAAAGAAGGGAAGAGTATTTTTCACAATACCCTCATGATGTTCTGTGACAATATTCTTCAACTAAACCACAACATCCAAGAGAAAGCTAACTATTCTCTCAGTAATTCATCCCACACATTTTTTGTTGAGAACCTATTGACACAGGTTTGACACAGCATTGACACAGAAGTGGAAATGGACAGAAATGGCCCCAACTTATGGAGATTAGAGTCAGATGTAATGAATGTTTGATGGCAGCTTAGACAGGAGAAAAAAAATGAATCAGTTGACTATTACTCCAATAATTCAACATCATTTTACTCTGTGTATATAAACTATTCCCCAGATCTGGATAACTATCTTGTAAATGTGTACCATAGGGTCTCAAAAGATATCAGCCAATATTTCAGATCCATTCTTATTTTGGGGACTAAAAAGTCCTCAATACTCGAGACTTCATCAGCTTCTCTCTCTTCTTCCATTCCCTGACTTCAGCCCTCATTCTTTCTCTCTTGTGTTCCTTCCTCTAGTTCCTCTGTTAGTTAATGATACACCCATCACCTGGTCTCCCAAGAAAGAAACATATGAATCATCTGAGCTTCCTCCTGCCTCCCACAATCACCATGTCTTGAGCAGCCTGCTTCTTTGAATCCTTAGGTCTGGCATATTCTCTCCATCCATTACCAGAAAAAGCCAAATAGGTTTCCAACTGCCTCTAACCTCCCCTCAAATGTCCATCCTCATTCTGCCACTAATGTAAAATTTATAATTGTATGAGTAATCAATCCCCTTCCTAAATTCTTTAATAGTGCCCATCAACCACAAATAACATTCAAGCTGATCCTCATGACCCACGACACTTTTGTCTCCCTTTCTTGGCTCTTCAACTTCATCTCCCACCGTCTCCCCCTTGCATATTTATTTATTTATTTATTGTGATTTGGGTGAAAGTTCCCAAGCCAATTCACTTTCCATATAACAATTCATACACATTTTGTTTCATGACATTGTTGCAGTCCCAGGAATGTTGACAACTCACTTCCCACTTCCTCCCTATAGTTACCTTTTCTTCTGTTTCTTTCCTTATACGTTCCTGCCCTCTGAGTAATCTCCCTGTGCAAATACTGCCCTTGATCTCCCATGGTTGATTATTCTAAGGGGTGTACCTACTTGTTACAAATATTCACCTTATACACTGTCTATTATTTGGCTGGAAGCCACGGAAGTGAGTTCTATTCTTGGTCCCAAGGGTGACTAGAGGCAGTATTCTCAGGGGTTTCACCAGTCTCTATCAGACCAGTAAATCTTTTTAATGACTTTTGCTCCACATTTTTTCCCCACACTATCCAGAATCTCCTATTTAGATCCTTGTCCAGAGGTAGCCAGGCACCATCTAGTTTACATGGCCCCAGGGTCATGTAGGCTGAGGTTCACATGTTCCACTAATCCATTGGATTAATTGTTTCCAATTAGAGAGACCAATTGCTGCATCTTAGAAGGAGATCTGGTGGTGTAATGTCTAAGGTATTTGACTGCTAATCAGAATGTTGGCAGTTCAAACTCACCAGCCACTCCTCAGAGAGAAGACTGGGTAATCTACTTCCATAAAGATTTACCACCTCAAAAACCCAAAGGGGGTCGCTGTGAGTCAGAATTGACTTAATGGCAGTGACTTTGGTTTTTTGAGTTTAGATGGCCACTTGAAAGCTTTTAAGAACCCAGTCACTACTTACCAAAGATGTAGAACAATGTTTTTGTATAGTATGTTATGCCAATTGAGCTTGATGTCACCCATGATCATGGTCCTGAGCCCACAGGCCCAACAACTCACTCCTTCAGGGTGGTTGTCTATGGTTAAGGAGTTATCATAAGTTTGCTCCCTGTTAGTTCTAATATATTTATGAACATTCTTATGGCACATACAAATACATATGTAGAAATATCATCAAACTTATATATGGTTGTGGATGTATGTCCTTTTGCCTAGACCTGCCTGATCATTCAGCCTGTCTACCTATGTATCCACCAGTAGATTAATGTTTTTTTGTTACTGATAATGTAGTATTGTGTATGTAAAAGTGTTTATCTTTCTTGTCTGTCCCACTTGTACACCTCTCTGTGTCTTCCTTTTCCTTAGTGTTATTGTATTGGACACTCATTTTTGGTATATTGCCTTTCCCTTTACCAAAATCAATACTTGTCTCTTACCTATCTAGCAATTTTCCCTTCTATATCATAGCTAGAGGAGTCAGCCGCAGGGATCCAGGTGAGGAGAGGGAACCTAGGCCACGCCTCACAAGTGGCAAGGTGGAAAAAATGGGAGAAAGAAGAGTAAAAGGCCAGGGGGACCAGGACAGAGAGAGGAGTCAGCCACAGGGATCCAGGTGAGGGGAGGGAACCCAAGCCATGCCCCACAAGCAGCAAGGCAGGAAAGTGGGACAAAGAGTAAAAGGCCAGGGGGACCAGGACAGAGTGAGGAGTCAGCCGTAGGGATCCAGGTAAGGGGAGGTTGGAGAGATTTCCAACAGCTAAGGGAGACAAACTTATCTATCTGTTTGTCCTACTGTGGTGACATGTTGCTGTGAGTCTTGAGGCTGTGCCACTGGTGTTTCAAACCCAGCAGGGTGCACATGGTGCACAGGTATCAGCCCAGCTTGCAGACGGAGACAGACTAGGAAAAAGGAAGAGGCCATCCATTAATCAAAGAATTAGCCAGTGAAAACCTTATGAATAGCAGAAAAACACTGTCTGATACACTCCTGCACAACTTTATGAATACTCTGGAAACGTTGTCCAATACAGAGGAGGAGGATGAGTTACTTAGGTTAGATGCTCTAAAAATAGGACTGGGAAAGAGCTGCATCATCAGAATAAAACCAGCCTTACTCATATGCATAAGGTAAAGCTTTCAAGACCTCCATTTGCTGACATGGCACCACTCAAATTGAGGAGAAACAGCTGCAAACATCCATTAATAATAGAGACATGGAATGTACGGGGCATGAATCTAGGAAAATTGGAAGTTGTCAAAAATGAAATAGAACGCATAAAGTTTGATATCCTAAGCATCAAACCAGTTTTGGCCATTTTGAATCAGACAACCATATGCTCTCCTATGCCAGGAATGATAGTTGTGAAGAGGAATGGCATGGCATTCATCATCACAAAGGATGTTTCAAGATCTGTCCTGAAGTACAATGCTGTCAGTGATAGGATAATATCCATATGCCTACAAGGAGGACACATAAATACTACTATTATTTAAATTTATGCACCAACCACCAAAGCCAAAGATGAGGAAATTGAAGATTTTTATCAACTTCTGCAGTCTGAAATTGACTGAACACACAATCAGGATGTGTTAATTATCACTGGTGACTGGAATGCAAAAGTTGGAAACAAAGAATTACCAGTAGTTGGAAAATTTGGCCCTGGTGACAGAAATAATGCTGGAACTCTCATGGTAGAATTTTGCAAGACCAATGATCTACTCATTGCAAACACCTTTTTTCAACAACACAAACGGTGGCTGTACACATGGACTTCACCAGATCACCAGGAATCAGATTGACTACATCTGTGGCAAGAGGCAATGCAAAGACGCAATACCTTTAGTCAAAACCAGGCCAGGAGCTGATTGTGGAACAGACCATCACCTGCTCATATGCAAGTTCAACTTGAAGTTAAAGACAATTAAAACAAGTCCACAAGAGCTAAAATATGATCTTAATTGTATCCCTCCTGAATTTCGAGACCATCTAAAGAGTAGATTTGATGCATTGAACACCAATGACCGAAAACCAGAAGAACTGTGAGATGACATCAAGAACATCATCCATGAAGAAAGCAAGAGGTCACTAAAAAGACAGGGGAAGAAGAGAAGACCAAATGGATGACAGAAGAGACTCTGAAACTTGCCCTTGGGTGGAGCGTAGCTAAAGCTAATAGAAGAAATGACAAGATAAAAGAGCTGAATCAAAGATTTCAAAGAGCAGCTTGAGAAGAAAAAGCCAATTACTATAATGAAATATGCAAAAACCTGAAGTTAGAAAACCAAAAGGGAAGAACACACTTGGCATTTCTCAAGCTGAAAGAATTGAGGAAAAAATTTAAGCCTCGAGTTGCAATATTGAAAGATTCTATAGGCAATATATTGAATGATGCAGGAAACATCAAAAGAAGATGGAAGGAATACACAGAGTCACTGTACCAAAAAGAACTGGTTGATCTTCATCCATTTCAGGAGGTGGCATATGATCTACAACCAATGGTATTGAAGGAGGAAGTCGAAGCTGCAGTGAAAGAAATGGCAAAGAACAAGGCTCTAGGAATTGACAGCATAACCATTGAGATATTTCAACAAATGGATACATCATTGGAGGCACTCATTCAGTTATGTCAAGAGATTTGGAAGACAGCTACCTGGCCAACTAACTGGAAGAGATCCATATTTGTACCCATTCCAAAGAAAGGTGATCCCACAGAATGTAGAAATTACCAAACAATATCATTAATATTGCACGCGAGTAAGATCTTACTGAAGATAATTCAAAAACGGTTGCTGCAGTATATTGACAGAGAACGTCCAGAGGTGCAAGCTGGATTCAGAAGAGGACGTGGAACAAGCGATATCATAGCTGCTGTCAAATGGATCTTGGCTCAAGGCAAAGAATACCAGAAAGATGTTGACTTGTGTTTTATTGACTATGCAAAGGCATTTGATTGTGTGGATCATGACAAATTATGGATAACATTGAGAAGAATGGGAATTCCCAAACACTTGATTGTACTCATGAGGAATCTGTACATTGACCATGAGGCTGTCATTCAAACAGAACAAGGGGACACTACATGGTTTAAAATAAAAAAGGGAGTGTGTCAGGGTTGTATTCTTTCACCATATTTAGTCAATCTATATGCTGAGCAAATAATCCGAGAAGCTGGACTATATGAAGAAAAACGTGGCATCAGGATTGGAGGAAGAATCATTAACAACCTGAGATATACTGACGATACAACTTTGCTTGCTGAAAGTGAGAATGACTTGAGGCACTTAGTGATGAATATTGAAGAATACAGTCTGCAGTATGGATTACCTCTCAATATAAAGAAAACAAAAATCCTCACAACTGGACCAATAAGCAGCATCAGGATAAATGGAGAAAAGATTGAGGTTGTTAAAGAATTCACATTGTTTGGTTCTACAATCAACACCGATGGAAGCAGCAGTCAGGACATTAGACAATGTGTAGCACTGGGCAGGTTGGCTGTGAAGGAACTGTTTGAAGTGCTGAGGAGCAAGGATGTCTCCTTGAGGACTAAGGTGCGCCTGACACAAGCCATGATATTTCCAATCGCTTGGTATGCATGTGAGAGTTGGACAATGAATAAGGAAGACCGAAGAAGAGTTGATGCTTTTGAGTTGTGGTGCCGGCGAAGAATGCTGAAAGTACCATGGACTGCTAAAAGAACTAACAGATCCGTCCTGGGGGAAGTACAGCCAAAATGCTCCTTGGAAGTGAGAATGGCCAGACTTTGTCTCACCTACTTTGGTCCTGTTGTCAGAAGGGACCATTCCTTGGAGAAGGATGTCATGCTTGGTAAGGTTGAGGGTTGACAAAAGAGGGGAAGGCCTTCAACGAGATGGATTGACATGGTGGCTGCAACAATGGGCTCAAGTATAGCAAAGATCATGGAGCTGGCACAGGATCAGGCAGTGTTTCGTTCTGCTGTGCATGGGGTCGCTATGAGTCGGAAACGACAGCACCTAGCAACAACAACAACAACAACATTGTAGCTGTATTTAAATAAAAGCCAAGTATCTAACAATACTGTGATGTCTTTGTGCCTTTGCACATGCTGTTTCCTCTCTCTAAAACATGCTACTTTTTAGTGTGTGTATGGGAGAAGTCTATCTTCCTGTAAAACCTATCTCAGGCATCATTTGTTTTAGGTGACCTTCGACTCCTCTAGATAGAAGCATTGTACGTCTCCCCTTGCAGATGAAGTGGGCCAGAGACTGGGCCTTCTTTTATGTATCTCCTATACCCAGGCTAGGGCCTAGGAGGTAGCTAGAACTTGAAAAGTCTTTAAGAATGAATGGGTGAATGAATATTAGGCAAGAATAAAGAAAACAGGATTTCAGGTCCAGATCCTCTATTAAATGTGTGAGTTCTTGGGTAAATTTCCTCATCTATGAAATAGTTGTTGTTATTGTTATTATGTGCCGTTGAGTCGGACCTGACTCATAGCAACCCCTCCTTGGGTTTCTGAGGCAGTATCACTACAGAAGTAGATTGCCCAACCTTCCATCCAAGGAGTGGCTGGTGGGTTTGAACCACCAGCCTCCTGGTTAGCAGTCAAATGTCTTAGGCATTACGCTACCAGAGCTCCTCTATAAAATAGAGGGGTTGGATTGATTAAAGCCTCCAATTGTAACATGCAATCATAAAAAGAAATCTATGACACAGGAGATCAATAATTAAAGAACAAAGTAAACCAGTTGCCGTGAAGCCAATCTTGACTCATGGGGACCCCATGTGTTACAGAATACAACTGTGCTCCATATAGTTTTCAAGGCTGTGACCTTTCAGAAACAAGTCATCAGACCTTTCTTCCAAGTCTTCCAAGGCCTTCCAGTGGGTTCAAACTGCTAACTTTTCAATTAATAGTCTAGCACTTCACCATTTGCACCATCTAGGGTCAAATGCCTCTTTAATGTTTCAGGGTCTTTGATAAATAGGAACAGAAAAGGCTTAAAGCATGATCGACAGACTGAAATATAGAAGACAGAAACGTAATTCCTTTTACACAACTCTGAAATGTTTTATTTCATTCACACTAATTCTTAATTCACTCAAGTCTAATTTCAAGGCTATTTATAGAGAAAGGTGTAGGAATGAGAGGGATAAGAGTACCTTTATTTTCTGTGACCCCATCATTTCCTCTACCATGTAAATGTAATGATGTTTGTTTAAGAAATCTGGCTTTCCTCAGGAAGTACTAAGAAAATAAATGAAGGGGCTAAAAGATGCAAGAAAGGAATAATATACAACAGATGATACAGAGAAGAAGAAAAAGGTAATTGTGATAAGGCATAGGAAATGACAGGCAGAATGTAGCAAAAGTAGCACAGCTTTTTAAAGAAAATATAAAAGGAAGTCTAGATTTAGCAAATGTTCAAAGACTGTACACTCTATAGTGGAAGTTCAAAATCATTCTTTTCATTACCGACCAATAGGTCACCACTGCAGACACACACACACACACATATATATATATATATATATATATATATATAGTTGCAGGGAGCTCTGGTAGCCGCTATGAGTCGGGTCCGACTCAATGGCACATAACAACAACAACAACATATATACTTGCAAGTAATTCAAATTTATTCATTATTATAACTT
>NW_006921633.1:2954112-2955887 GCF_000298275.1 Orycteropus afer afer | reverse complement strand
TTAATGATACTGAGTTTTGTTCCACATTGTTCACCCACTCTGTCCAGATCTCCTACATAGATCCCCCTCTGAGTGGTTGACAGTAGTAGCCAGGCACCATCTAGTTCTTCTGGTCTCATAGTCATATAGGTTGTATGATCACATGGTATACCAGTCACTTGGACTAAATGTTCCCTTGTGTCTTTGGTTTTCTTCATTCTTCTTTGCTCTGGACAAGGAGAGATCCATCGTTGCATCTAGATGTCAGTTTGCAAGCTTTTAAGATTCCAGTTGCTACTCATCAAAGTAGGATGTGGTACAATGTTTTGTGTAATATGTTATGCCAATTGAGCTGGATGTCCCCTGTGACTATGGTCACAAGCCTACAGGTCCAACTACTCACTTCCTCTGGGTAGATAGCTGTGGCCAAGAAGTGACTAAAACCTTGTCCCTTGTCAGCTTGACTATATACCTAGGAATTCTTATAGAACATACAAATACACTTGCAGAAACATTGTCTGCCAACCCTATACATGGTCATGGGCACATTCTTCCCTGCATAGACATACCTAATAATTCAGCATGTCCATCAATCTATCTATCCATCTATCCAC
The DNA here is from genome assembly GCF_000298275.1 of Orycteropus afer afer. NCBI lineage: Eukaryota > Metazoa > Chordata > Mammalia > Tubulidentata > Orycteropodidae > Orycteropus > Orycteropus afer. The sequence continues at coordinate 2,955,294 of NW_006921633.1, read as the reverse complement.
CCATTGATCAATCTTTCTTTTCATTGACTACACAGTACTGTATGTGCAAAAGCGTTCATCATTGTGGTCTATACCTCCCATGCACCTGTCTATGTCTGCTTCTTCCTCAATGCCACTGAATTGATTATTCATATTTGGTACATTGCCCTTCCCTTCACCCAAATCAATACTTGTATCTACCTATCTAGCAGTGTTCCCTCCTACCCTTCCTCTCCCACCCCTGGTAAACCAACAAATAAAATTTCCTTCCATATATAAACTTTTCCTTGACTTTTACAATAATGGACTAATACGATATTTGCCCTTCTGTGATTGACTTATTTCACTCAGCATAATGTCCTCCAATTTCATCCACGTTATGTGGTGTTTGCAGATTCTACATTAGTCTTTGGGGTAGCATAGTATTCCATTGTGTGTATGTACCATAGTTTGAGTATCCATTCTTCTGTTGATGGGCACCTAGGTCGTTTCCATCTTTTAGCTATTGTAAATAGTGCTGTGATGAACATGGGTGTGCATATATCTGTTCTTGTCCTGGCTCTCGCTTCTTTAGGATATATATCTAGTAATGGAGTTGCTGGGTCAAATGGCATTTCTAATTCCAACTTTTTAAGGAATCCCCATACTGCTTTCCATAGTGGTTGTATCATTTTACACTCCCACCAGCAGTGTAGGAGAGTCCCAATCTCTCCATATCCTTGGCGGCATTTTTCATTTTCTGTCTTGTTGAACTTTGCTACTAGTGTTGGGATAAGATGGTATCTCATTGTTGTTTTGATTTGCATTTCTCCAATGGCTAATGATCATGAGCATTTCTTCATATGATTATTGGCCACCTGAATATCCTGTTTGGTGAAGTGTCTGTTCATGTCTTCTGCCCATTTTTTAATTGGATGATTTCTTTTTGTTGTTGAGGTGTTAGAGTTTTCTATAAATTCTAGAGATAAATCCCTTGTCAGATATGTCATTGATGAATGTTTTTTCCTAATCTGTAGGTTGTCTTTTTACTCTTTTGGAGAAGACTTTGGAAGCACATAAAAATTTAATTTTTAGAAGGTCCCATTCATCTAGTTCCTCTTCTGCTGTTTGTGCATTTTTGGTTATGCTTGATAGTCTATTTATGCCATATATTAGGGCCCCTAAATTTGCCCCTAGTTTTTCCTTGAGGAACTTTATAGTTTT
>NW_006921633.1:2931104-2950977 GCF_000298275.1 Orycteropus afer afer | reverse complement strand
TTTTTTTTTTTTATCTTTTCCTGTTCTGGAATCCCAGTTACACATAGGTTATTCATTTTGATGGTATCCCGCATGATCCTAGGCTTCTTTTTTTTTTTTTTTTAATCTTTTTTTTCTGATTGATACCTTCTAAAGAAGAATTCAGGTGTTTGTCTTCAGTCTTCCATTGATTTGATTCTACTCCTTTGCCTTTTCAATGTGTTATCTATTTCTGAAAATTTAATATTAATCTTATGAACTTCTATCTGTAGATTTTATATCATTTCTAATTTTTTCATTTATATTGTCTTATTGCTCTTTATTTTCTTCTGAAATTGCTCTAGTGTTTTGTCTGTTTTCCTTAATTTTGTCAGTGTTTTCCTTGATCTGTCTCTCAATCCTTTGAAGATACCTAAGTATAATTCTTTTGAATTCCTTATCAGAGTGTTCCATTGCTGCTGTTTTCTCAGGGCTGTGTTCTAGATCTGTATCCTACTCCCTTGTTTCTACTTCTTTATCTTGCTCCTTTGTGTGAACTGTGATGGTCTGTTGTCTCCAAGACATTGTGACATTGCTGTATTTTTATCTCTGTTAACTGTTTGTGAACAGCAGTTAAAGGTGAGTCAGGCTCTTCTTGGTGGTCCTTTATCATTGGCCAGTTGGTGCAGAAGGAAGTGTTGGCTCTCACTCAGTAAGTGGAGCTGCAGGAGGTGTGGGTGGGTTGCATCATATGGGCATGGTTGCTGTCTCCCACTCAGTTAGACAAAACAACAATCAAAAAACTGTCAATAAAGTAAAAGTAAGTGGCCAAAAACACACTGCATAAACACACAGGAATAATCATTAAAAAAAAGAAAAGAAAAGCCCTGCAATATCTGGGGAGGGGGGCAATAAGAGAAAAGTAGGAGAATAATGAAGAAAACTGGGAAAAATCCAAAAAGAAAAGCAAGGAATGGTGAGAACCGCAATAAATAAATAAATGGAACCAGGAACAGGGAAGAGAAAAAAAGCTGAAAACTAGAACCTTCAAAGGGAAGAATAAAGAATTATAATAAAAAGAACAACAATAATAATAATTTTAAAACAAAGAAAGAAAGAAAAAGAAAAAAAATGTGGGCAGCACAGGGCAGGGCACCCAGTCTTCATTGGAGCACACAGACTGGGATAGAATTCCTGCCAGCCCAGAAGGTGGGTGGGAGTGAGGGATGGCTACACCGCCATTCACCAAGGGGGTGTGGGGCATAAGAGTAACAAAGGGGATATTGCACCTTTCCAGTCCTTCGTATCTGGAATGTCCTTGTGGTCCCTGGCAAGTGGAGCCTGTTCTTAGGTCCCTAGAATCTCAGAGAATGCTGTTGCTTTAAATATCCAAAATGAATGAACCACTTGTAAACATTCAAAATGACTGTACCATTCAGACAGCCAAAATTCCACAGCTCAGCCCATGTCCCTCTTCACTCCTTCCCCTTTTATTCACCAGCCACCAGTGCAGTCCTTCATGCAGCCCCTGGCTAGCAGGGCCAATTTTTAGGTTAATTCTTAGGTCTTAACCCCACTTGGCAATATCCAAGCTGTCCATGCCATCAGGATCACTGACAGACCACAGCTCCATATATCTCCTTTTCCAGTGTTCTCATGTAGGTTCTTCTACTAGTTGGAGTTTAGTCTACTTCTGTATCCTTCCTTTCAAAGCTCAGGGCTCCAGGATTACCTCCAGTATCTGTGTTAATTGGTTCCCCTTCTCTTTGTTGAAGAAGTTCTGTGTAGTTTGTCTGCCTATTCAGCCATCTTACCAGAACTCTGGTATCATTTGGGATAAAGATACATATGCAATGTTCTCCATTGAAATTCAGACACGGAAGTTTGGTGTACTATTAGGGTGTATCTGCTTGAAGGTGATTGCATTGGGGGACTGATAAGCTCCTAGGGAGAAAACAAGTTTGATCTAAGAACAATGACGTTGTTAAGGGTCAGAGGGGAAAAGAGGAGGCTGACAATTCTTTGTACAGTATCGTCACCCAGATTTGTCCTCCTGCCCAAAGCCCACACACTGATTCCTAAGGAAAGGTAGTGATGAGGTTATAGTCTCAAAAAGCTGTTTCTGCTCTTCACTGTACAAATACTGATGCCCAATACAATGCCATTTTCGTGCCCATATAACAAAGTGCAGCCCAAGAGGAAGCAAGAGACATTGCCTTCACTTCTGCATGAGACCAGGGTAATATCACAGCATTGGTTCATGAAAACAGTGTCATGTTGGAGCCTTGAGGGTTCCAGTCCAACTGAGGGAACTATGGTACCTAGTGGAAACCCTGAGACTGTATCTCCTTGAGAGTAATGGACTTTTGCAGGTCCGGGGCTCTCAGCTGTCAGCAGAGATGACATAGTCATGAGTCCATTTGAGACCCACCTACCTGCAGGCCAACCCTGCCCAGAAGGAGAGACTTTGGGGCTGAAACTCGTGTAGCAAAAGGTAAGCACAAAAGCCATAGAAAAGATAATTAGTCTCAATGTGGGCCTGTTGTGCCCTGGAGTAAGTTCAGCCACAAAGAAACTACCAGACCAGTCCTACCCTCTTAACAAACAGACTTAGACTAACCCAATCTTTGCAACAGCATACTAAACATCTCTGCACTCTTGCATCCCTTACATCCTGTGCCTAAGCCTCTATTTCTTAGTTTCTCTTTAATGAACACATATAGAGCATCAACTAGAGCCACTCCCATGAGTGATGTTTATACAAATATTAATATGACCTGGTCTCTAAAGGACTTTTGGTCTCATCAGGTAAACAGACACACAAATGTACACACCCATAGAAACCACAGACTGTAGGTACTCTAATGATAAAGGAAATACACATGGTGCTACTGTAACATAGAGAGGTACCTAACCCAATCTGGAAGGGTCAGAAAATGGGAAGGATAATTTTCCCATGAAAGCCAGATTTTCAATCAACTACAGTCACACTCACTCACTGCCGTTGAGTCGGATCCTACTCATAGCAACCGCTCCTTGGGTTTCTGAGGAGGTGGTATCGCTATGGAAGTAGATTGTCCAACCTGCCTTCCAAGGAGTGGCTGGTGGGTTTGAACCACCAGTCTTCTGGTTAGCAATCAAATGCCTTAGGCACTATGCTACCAGAGCTCCCATCAACTACAATAGAGCATGATTATTATCCAGAAAATTATAGTAATCTAGTTCATAATGACCAGAATCTTGGGTGGAAATTGTTTATAAAAGAAATCAAAGAGAAGCATTATAAGGCATTATAGAATATAGGAAAATATTTAAGATGCAATGTTGAGCAAAACTCAAATATATAAATCTCATATATATGCATATATATATGAGATTTATATATTATACTCCAAAATAACAACATTGTGTCTATATTTATATATATACTTATAATAAATATGGAGAGAGAGAGAGCACACAAAGCCTGGAGAGCAATACAATAAAATACTAACAGCAGTTACTGCTTAGGGACTGGTAATATTTAAGTGATTTTTATTATGGACAATTTTAATTACATCTTTATATTTTTCTATATTTTATGAAATGTTTACTTTGAGTATGAATTATTTTTATTATCAATCAGCAAAGACAAATATTACTGTTAAAGAGAGTCATTAGGAAGAAGTAAGCTACAGACTGTTTAGAAACATAAATTCATTTTTAAATATTAGCAAACCACTGAGAATAAGCCTCCTAATCAAGATTGTCAGTTTACACCTATTGTTATACTTTTTACATATACTTCTGCAGAAGAAATATATATATTTCTCTGTATTATTATTTTTAAATTGTTCCTTACTAGTTAGTAATTAACTCCCACCCAGAATTTCTGAATGTGTTTGAAAGAAGACTAACAGAAATGTGTATATAGCACAACCCTATTTTCTTCACACTGATTGAATATTTCCTTTGAGGGAATAGAAAATAATCCCTTAGTATATTCAAACTAAGCCTCCACTCTAGAAAGAAAAGGAGGAAAAATAACTTATTGTTCATAGAATTTTTCATTTATGTAAACCAGCCCTAAGGAAGTTTAAGACTAAGAGTAGGTTCTGTTCATTCATCTGGTTTTGATCAATTGAACCATGAGCTATTGTACAGTAACACATGGAAATTAACCTATGTCCAATGTAAACATCCAGTAAAAAATCAGGAGGATGAGAATGATACTCTGAAGTGTCCTTAATATTCACTCCACAAATAGCTGCTGACTGTCTACCTGTGAGGTTACATCTTGTCCTCAGAAATACAAAGATCATTGTTGTTGTTAGCTGCCATTGAGTTGGGCCATACTCATGACAAACCCATACGTAACAGAAAAAAAAGAAAAAGCCCACATTGTATCCACAAGGTTTTTCATAGGCTAATTTTCTGAAACATCACAGCAACACACAAGCCTCCATGGACAGACAAGTGGTGGCTGCACTTGAAGTGCATTGACTGGGAATCAAACCTGGGTCTTCTGAGTGGAAGCGGAGGTCTATCACTGAACCACCTCTGTCCTCAATATAAAGACAAGACTATACAGTTTCAGCTCCCAGACTGTGAGATCCCAGGGCATTAGTATAGACTGGGGGCAGTGTCCTAGGGGCTTGCAACAGTGTCACTTGCCTAAGGGCTGCAGGACATAGTATTGAGGAGAAATAGTATAAAACATCATTTCTAGGAAAGATACCAAACTCAAAGCCAGGCTGACCAAATGGTCTGTCTAAAGGAATTATAGGATGAAAAGATGACTCCTAGTTGGATAAAATCAGAATAGACAAAAGGATTTAATGTATAGAAACGGTGGAGAAATTTTTTGAACCAAAGTACATTTTGTATAAAGCTTCATAAAGCATATTCTTCAATATGGTCAGATTAGGGGGTGAACAAACACAGTCCCTGCCCTCAAGAAGATTATACCAGAAGACAGAAAATCCATTTCATTCTGCACATTTACTTGTCGCCTCCACCCAACAGCTCCATGAGAGCCGGGAACATGCCTCCGTCAAGTACTTACTGTGTGTTCTATGCTTGGATGGTGATAATAAAGATTAATTATAGTAAATAAAAAAGGGAGGGTATACATAGGTATAGGTCAGGGAAGTAAAATGTCCCAAAGTAGGAAGTCAAGACAACTGGTTCTGGTCCTTGGTTCTGCCACTAACTAGTTGTGTTAACTTGGACAAGTCATCTAAGTTTCATGAGGGAACTGAAACAGATGGTTGCTAAGATTTCCTCTATCTTCTCTTTTCCTTTGCACCATAAAATAAATTAATCTATTCTTAAATCAGATTAGAAAGTCCTTTCTGACCCTGCCATCTTTCCAACTGAATTGAACAAATTCAACAATTTTTATAACTCTTGGCCCTTTTAAAAAATAACTACAATTGAAGCATCTGTTTGAACAGTTAAAAAAAAAAAAAAAAACCTAATCCAAGCAATATCCTTGCAATATCTCCCTCGTGGATATGTAAACTTTCAACCTCTTACCTTAAATAAAGTTTCCATATTTGCCCTATTTAATCAGCAATAAAAGTCAGATATGTCATTCCTTATATTTTATCTGTTAGAAGCATGTTATAAATTCCAAGCAGAAAGTTTTTTTTTCAGCCTTTCCACATTCTATAGCGAGAAAGAAGTTAGTTGATGCTAGTTAATCAAAATAATTTATGCTTTAAAATTCCTCTAAATGCAGAAAGAAAATAATGTCCATTCCATTTTAGGTTTTGGTTTCAGCAATTCCGTTGGTATAGGATATGACATACTAAGGAAAACATCATAAATTAGTTTCACTAATGCTATTACATATTTTTTTTAAAAGTCAAGATTTCAACATACACAAAGTCACAATGATTTTGTTCCCAAAAAAAATTAATTTAAATTTTTCAAAGAGATTTTAAAATCTGTTTGATTATCTGTAATCAGAATCAAGATACAAATTTAAGTATTCACAAAAGGGCAGATGAGTAGCATTTCTATTTTAATAAGAAGGAAAAAATGCCTTTTTGTTGTTAAGTTATCAAAGTTTTATATATATTGTGGATATACAGTCTTGTTTGTTATATGATTCCCAAAAATTTTCTTCCAATCTGTAGGTTGTTTCTTCGCTTTTTTGATAAAGCCGTTTGATAAACAAAAGTATTTAATTTTATGAGGTCCTATTCATCTATTTTTTCTTCTGCTTGTTGCACTTCTGTTATAATAACCCAATCAAAAAATGGGCAAAGGACTTGAACAGATCACCAAAGAGGATATTTAAATGGCTAACAAGCACATTAAAATACGTTTTATGTCATTAACAATTACTAAAACCACTAAAAGTGCCATTGAGCCAATTCCAATTCATCTCACCCCTACAGGATAGAGTAGAAATGCCCCATAGGGTTTCCAAGTCTGTTAATCTTTATAGAAGCAGACTGCCACATCTTTCTCCTGTGGAGCAGTTGGTGGGTTTGAACCACCGTTTTTGGTTAACAATCAAGTGCTTTAGTCACTATACCACCAAGGCTCCTTGATTAACATTGTTGTTGTTGTTGTTATTTGCCATCGAGTCGGCCCGACTCATAGCGACCCCTCCTTGGGTTTCCGAGGCAGTATCACTACGGAAATTCTAGGAATGCCCAACCTTCCTTCCGAGGAGTGGCTGGTGGGTTTGAACCGCCAGCCTTCTGGTTAGCAGTCAAGTGCCTTAGGCACTATGCTACCAGAGCTCCTTGATTAACATTAGAGAGATGCAAATCAAAACAACAATACACATACAAAGATATATGTGTGTGTGTATGTATATGTGTGTGTGTGTGTGTGTGTATATATATATATATATATATACACACACACACATATGTGATGATGTAGAGAAATTGGAACCCTTATCCATTACCGATGGGACTGCAAAATGCTACAGTCCTTGTGTAAAACAGTTTGGCGGTTACTCAAAGTTAAACAGAACTACCATACGACCCAGCAATTCCACTTCTAGGTTTATCCTCAAGCAACAACCAAACAGACACATGTACACCAACATTTATTGCAGCACTATTCACAGTAGCCAAAAGGTGAAACAACCTAAGTGTCCATCAACAATGAATGCAGAAACAAAATGTAGTATAGACATACAATGGATTATTATTCAACCATGAAAAGAAATGAGTCTTAAACCATGCTACAACATGGATAAATCTCAAAAACCTTATGCTCAATGAAATAAATCAATCATAAAAGGGAAAATATTGCAAGATCTCATTCTGGTTAGCAGTCAAATGTCTTAGGCACTGCACCACCAGAGCTCCTTCATACACATATATACACACATATTTAACTTTTATTGTAATTTAGGTGAAGGTTGACAAAGCAAGTCAGTTTCCTATTTAACAATTCATACATATTTTGTTTCATGCCATTGATTGCAATCCCCACAAAGTAGTATCACTCATCTCACTTCCTCCCTGTGTTTCTTGTTTTCATTGCTCCTTCTTTCCTATCCCTTCCTGCCTTCTGAATTCTGTCCTTGGGCAGTACTGCCCTTTTGATCTTGATCAGTTGATTGTCTTAAGGAAGGACTGAATACCTCTCTAGAGTTATTGTTCACCTTACAGACCTGTCTATTTTTTGGCTGAAAGATGAGCCATGAGGGTGAGTCAGTTCCAGGCCTACAGGTGATTAAGGGCCATAGGCTTGAGAGTTTCACCAGTCTCTATCTGACCAGTGAGCCTGGTCTCTTTTATGATTTTGAGTTCATTGTACATTTTTCTCCCACTCTATCCAGGACTTTCTAATGTGATCAGAACAGCCAATAGTAGTAGCCAGGCACTATTTAGTTCTTCTCTGGGACATGGAGGCTGAGGTTCACACGGTCCTTAGTCCTTTGGACTAATTGTTTCCATGCATCTTTGATTTTCTTTACTCTCCTTTGTTCCAGATGGGGAGAGTCTAACAGTTGCACTTTAGATGGCCACTCACAAGCTTTCAAGACCTAGTTGCTACTCGCCAAAGTAGGATGTAGAACATCTTTGCAGACTATTTTGTGCCAGCAATTAAAAAAAAAAAAAATCAAACCAAACTCACTGCCATGAGTCAATTCTGACTCATAGTGAACCCTATTGGGTTTCTGAGGAGGCAAATCTTTATGGAAGTAGATTGCCCCATCTTCCTTCCATGGAGTGGCTGGTGGGTTTGAACCACCAACCTTCTGGTTAGCAGTCAAATGCCTTAGGCACTAAGCCACCAGAGCTCCTTACAATAAAAGAAGAAGACAAATAAAAGAAAGGAAAAAATAACCCAGATAAGGTAAAGTTTGCAAGTGAAACTTAGAAAATTCTAGAAGTCAACAAAATATTATGGGAAAGTTTCAAACTGGCAAAAGTAGAAGAGTAATGGTCCAGTTCTTTAAATTACATTTTGAAATAAAATTACTAATTTTCAAAGGGTATTATTTCTAATTTCATGCTCCATAATACAATCATCTTAAAACCCTATCAGCCTTGATTAGCCAAATGAAGTTTCCGGAAAAGCTAAGTTTCAAAGTGGAGAGGGAAGAACTCATAGTCGAAAACAAAATAAAGCTTCACATCTGTGTCCACATCTGAAGTTGCTCTGTAAGATCTGATAACTTGTTAGTGAGCAATCTTTTTCTCAAGGCAGTGAATTTACATCATACATTTTCTCTCTCCAAGGAAATCCTAATTACTGGTTCTAATCATTTCTGATTGATTTGCTTTTTATTCATCCAAGGTATTCTCCATTCTATGATGAAATCAAGCCTCCAATAAAATTCCAAACATTTCAGAACAATTTACAAGCTCCAGATGACTGAAAGTTTGTTCATGTCTGTTTAGCATTGAGGAAAAGAGTTTTACCAAATATATTCTGAAGAATACATCTGGTATTCACTCACCAATAATATACTTGAAGCAAATAACTGTCATATAATGAAGACTAAAAACAAAACGCACTGCCATTGAGTTGATTCTGATGCATAGCGACCCCATTGAGTTTCCCAGACTGTAAATCTTTACAGATGCAGACTGCCTGATCTTTCTTCCATGGAGCAACTGGTAGGTTTGAACCACTGACTTTTTGGTTAGCAGCCAGATGCCTTAACCACTATACCACCAGAGCTCCTTTTCATGTAATGAATCGAGTCCTCAAACACACCAATATTCTTTGAGGGCAAAGCTGCAATTCAACCTGAATATACTTCAGTGAATCCTCTTCTGAAAGGCAGGTCATTGGTCACATGGGTTAATGCTGAAGGGAGTATCATATTTTAACAATCAATTTAATAAGTATGCATTATGTTTTGTGTGCAACTTTATAATTATATTTATAGATGTGTGTGTGTGTATGTGTGCATGTGTGTGTGTTTAAAAAAAAAAAGAAAAAATCTGCCAAAAGTTCAGTTAAGTTCAACTTTTCTCTTGGCTTGATGTTGATTCCAATTTAGTGATGGATGAAATACAACATAGAATCAAAGAATTTTAGTGCTGAGAAGAATATTAAGACCATCTCTTCCAAGTACATGTAACTTGTTCCAGTAATGGCAAATATATCAGAAACCCATATGTATATTTGCCACAAGAATGTTTTTATGGAAGAGAACTCGGATAAGCAAAGCACTGTTAAAGAAGAAGAACAAAGTAGGAGGTCTCACACTCCTGAATCTCAAAACCTACTACACAGTCACAGTAGACATAACTGCCTGGTACTGGCACAACGATAGACACATAGACCAACGGAATAAAATTGAGAACCCAGAAATAGATACATCAACCTATGGTCAGCTGATCTTTGACAAAGGGCTGAAATCCATTCAATGGGGAGGAGACTGTTGGTTTAACAAATGCTGCTGGCAAAACTGAATATCCATTTGTTATTTATTTAACAAATAAACTCTTTGTATGAAAGGTAGCAGTTTATTCAGTCAACTATGGCTTTAGCCTTGTCTTCTCTGTCAGTAGCATCATAAGAGAATCTTTACAAACTTGTTGTTGTTGTTGTTGTTATGTGCCGTCAAGTCAGCCCTGACTCATAGCGACCCCTCCTTGGGTTGCTGAGGCAGTATCACTACGGAAGTAGGATTGCCCAACCTTCCTTCCAAGGACCCAAATGTTATCTGGAGCTTGGCCACATGACAATAAACTGTAGGTTAATTCTGCAATTCATGTCTTGGTCTCTAGAATGCCAGGGATACTGTTGAGTCCCTTGGGCAAAGTTGGCCTACATTTTGATCAGTCCCACTTAGAACAAAGCCACACTGAAGGCACACTCTTGGTTCAGACATACATGCTAAAGAATGTAAAGACTTAAAGCACAATTCATGGTCATTAATATCCATGAATTTCTTATGAGATTGTGGGGGTTTTTTTGGCCACCAAATAGATCTTCAAATGTTTAAAATCTCAGATTCCCCTGAGTGCAAAGAAATTTAGCAAGGGGAATTTGTGCTGTCTCCAATTGCAATCTGTTTATACATCCAGTTTGAATCTCCATAGTTGTAGTTCATTGACAAAATCATCCATGCCTCTGCTCTTTCCCTGTAACCCAAAAGTCAGTCAGGGGTGAGAACAGAGTAGCTTAGAGGAACATTTTGATCAAGGGTTCTGGCACCAGACTATATGCTTTAGAGACCCCACTGTGCTGTTCGTCAGCTATAACTCTGTAAGGTCTTGAACTCAGAATCTCCAACTCTAAGCCCCTCACTGAGGGGTCATCCTAGTGTGTATCTGTAATTCCTGAACCAATCACTTGGTGATTGGCTATAGGATATTTGATGTTATGACTGGTACTTTCTGCGCTACAGGCCCAAATATAAAGTTAGCGGGAAAATAAGCTCCATGCTAATCACATGGACTGAAAATGCTCCAAGCCAAAACATGGTGACTGCATTCAAGGACAGGTAAGGATTGGGCAAAGAACATAAATGAGATAAGGGTGCAGAGGGTGAACCTGGAGGCAAGCCTGTAGCTGAGTAGTCTTGACAGCCCACAAAGAATGATCTGTCTTCCAGTTTGAAGAGCATGGAGTTGTGGATCAGTGCTAATCAGCACTTAGAAACAACAGGAATCACCATAAGAAGGCAACAACTCTGGCACATCACCAGGCCTAATGGCCAGGTCTGGAAACAGGTTCTGTGCTAGCACTTGGCCATTTCCTCTTATGTATGATTATACTTTAATGACTAGGGTTTTCCCTTTGTGTACAATTAAGGTCCTCTGTGAGTAGGCCTGGTTATGGCCTACCCATAAGGAGTAATTCTCAAAGCAAGGCCAGAATATTATTACTAGAAGAAGGGGAACTAGATGAGGAGCAGGCGAAAACAATGTGATAATTACAGGTAAGTATAATATTATAACTACAGGTAAGTGCTATTACACTGGTCAACACATGTGCAAATCTGACTCAAAGAAATTGAGTGACTGCCATGGCTACCCAGTCAGAACTTGGAAAACTCCACATAGGAACTCTTAACTACCTGTTCCGTTTTCTTTCCACCACACCTTTAAGATGACCAGCTGTCCCAGTTTTCTTGAGACTGAGGGGTCTCTTAACATGTCAGACTTTCAGTGGAAAAACTGAGAAACCAGGACAAGTTGATGACCCTACTTGATTGAGTGTTGTTGTTGCTGTTGGTAGGTGCCATCAAGCTGGCTCCAACTCATAGGGACCCTACATACCAAAGAACAAAACACAACCCAGTCCTGAGCTATCCTCACAATCCTTGCTATACCTGAGCCCATCGTTGCAGCCACAGTGTCAATCCATCTAGTTGAGGGGCTTCCCTTCTTTCACTGACCCTCCACCCTACCAAGCACAATATCCTTCTCCAGGGAACGGTCCCTTCTGACAACCTGACCAAAGTAGGTGAGACAAAGTCTGGCCATTCTCACTTCCAAGGAGCATTCTGGCTGCACTTCATCAAGGACAGATCTGTTAGTTCTTCTGGCACTCCATGGTACTTTCAGTATTCTTTGCCAATACCAAGACTCAGAAGCATCAACTTTTCTTGGGTCTTCCTTTATTCATTATCTAGCTTTCACATGCATATGAGGCTATTGAAAATAGCATGGCTTGGGTTAGGTGCACCTTTGTCTTCAAAGAGACATCTTTGCTCTTAAACACTTTAATGAGGTCTTTTGCAGCAGATTTACCCAGTGCAATATGATGTCTGATATCTTGACTGCTACTTCCATTGGTGTCAACTGCAGAACCAAGTAATATGAAACCTTCAACAACGTCAATCTTTATTTTTTGTGAGGCGGCTTATTGGTCCAATTGTGAGGATTTTTGTTTTCTTTATATTGAGGTGTAATCCATACTGCAGACTATAGTCTTTAATCTTCATCAGTAAGTGCTTCAAGTCATCTTCACATTCTTTTTTCAATTGTGCTTTGGGTGCAAATTTACAAAGTGAATTTGCTTTACATTCAACCATTCATGCATATTTGGTTTCATGCCCCGATTAACATCTCCCCAACCATAAAAAATTTTCCTTCCCTCACCTCCCTGTGACTACCCGCCCCCCCCCCCGTGTCCTTCTTAGCTATACATTTCTGTCTGTCCAGCTTTTCCTCTGTGTGAATGCTGCCCCTCAGGTTTCTCATGTCTGATTGCTCTAAGGGGTATATTTCCCTACAGTAGGTGGGTGCATCACCCTGGGGAAGGTGTTCTGCATATAGGGCTTTCTACTGTTGAGCTGAGAGCCAATCCATGGAAGTGAGTCCATTTCTAGGTTTGAAGGGTAACTAGTCTTGGGGGTTCTACTAGTCTCTAGCCAACCAGTAATTCTGGTCATTTTTTGTTTTTTGAATTTTGTTCTACATTTTTCCTCCCACTCTATCCAGAATCTCCAGTTTTAATCCCTTTCCAAGCTGTTGGCATTGGTAGGTGGGCACCATCTACTTTTGGTCTCAGAGTTACAAAGGCTGAGGACCTCGTGGTCCATCTTATCTTTGTACCAGATGTATTTTTATTTTCTTCATTCTTCTTTGCTTCAGATGAGAGGAGACCAAAAGCTGCATCTTAGGTGGTTGTTAGAAAGTTTTTAAGACCCCAGTCACTACTCATCAAAGTAGGGTGTAGAGCAACATTTTTATATACTATGTTGTGCCAATTGAGCATGAAAGTCATCTTCACTTTCAGCAAGCAAGGTTGTGTCATCTGTATATCACAGGTTGTTAATAAGACTTCTTCCAATCCTGATGCTGCATTCTTTTTCATATAGCCAAGCTTCTCGAATTATTTGCTCAGCATAAAGATTGAATAAGTATGGTGAAAGGATACAACCCCAATGCACACCCTTCCTGATTTTAAACCATGCAATATCCCCATGTTAATCCCTATCTTAACAGCCCCTTATTTACTCTTACTGAATTCTTTTTTCTTTTTCCCCAAAAGATTTCACATTTCAATCCACTACACACCATTGCCACCAGGCATCTGTCAGTTCATTGTACTATAGTGGCTTGCCTGTTGCTATGACACTGGAGGCTATGGCAACAGTATTTCAAATACCTGGAGGGTCACCTATGGTGGACAGGTTTCCAGACTAAGACAGACTGGGAAGAATGATAGAGCCATCCACTTCTGAAAAAATTGGCCAGTGAAATCCTTGTGAATAGCAGTGAAACACTGTCTGATACATTACTGGAAAACTATGAATAGCCCTGAAACATTGTATTGCCAGAAGATGGGACCCTCAGGTTGGAAGACACTCAAAATATGACTGGGAAAGAACTATGACCAGACTTCATCTCACTTACTTTTGTCATGTTGTCAGAAAGGACCAAACCCTGGAGAAGGATATCATGCTTGGTAAAGTGGAGAGTTGGAAGGAAGATGGACAATCTACTTACCACCTTGGAAGCCCAGTAGAAGTTGCTATAATTGAAAAAGACTACATGGCAGTGAGTTTGGTTTTGGTTTGAAAGTGGAGGGCCAGTGTAAAAGGGGAAGACCCTCAACAAGATTGATTGACATAGTGGCTGCAGTGATGGGCTCAAGTATAACAAGGATTGTAAGGATCATACAGGACTGGGCTGTACATGGGGTCGCTATGAGTCTAGGCCAACTCAATGGCACCTAACAACAACACACCAGTGAATATTCTTAATCAAGTTTTAACCACAGGACTTACCAGCTCCGTGACTCAATTACTTAAAGATCCATAGAGCCCTTAAGGAGCTCTGGTGGCACAGGAATTAAGCACTCAGCTGCTAACCAAAAGATTGGGCAGTTTGAACCCACCAGATGCTTCATGGGAGAAAGATGAGGCAGTCTGCTTCTGTAATAATTACAGCCTTGAAAACCCCATAGGGTAGTTCTGCTCTGTCCTATACTGTTGCTATGAGTCAGAATAAACATGATACCCATGGGTTTGGTTTTGGTTTTTGGCAGATCCTTAAGACTTATAATGATTTTCAGGGAATTTTTAATAAGGGAACTATTGAAAAATATATGAAATAATATATATTTTTATTTGTGATATACATTGTTATGGATTGAATTGTGTTCTTCCAAAATTCTAACCCCTATACTTGTGGATGTAATGTAATGTAATCTAATTGCCTTCCATAATTCAATCTAATACAATATAATAAATCAGTTAAGGTTATACAGTACCAGTGTAGGGTGGATCCTAACCCTGATCACTTCTGAATTAAGAGCAGCATAGACACAGAGACACAAGGGGAAGAGAAGACAGATGACAGAGACAAACTCATCTACAAACTCAGGAATTCCAAGGAGGTCAGCCACTACTGGAAGCTGAACTAGACAAGGAATGACCTTTCTCGGGACTAAATTTCTGTTCTTTAAAAGCCACTCAGCTGTGATATTTATATGATAATGGCACTAGGAAACTAGGCACAAATAATATCTCAAACTGAGTTGCAGAAGGCTACCTTATAAAAGCTGTTCCCTGGTTACTTACAAAGCTCATGAAGAGAAGCCAAAGCTGTTTTCTTAAGGCAATGACTATTAGAGAATTGAAGTATTATATCTCTGAAAAATCACACACACACAAAATCTTGATTGGAAGTTGATCCAAGCAGAAGTAGCTGGAATACTCAGCTTGCCCAGGGACAGAAAGGTTGAGAATCTCTCACCACAGCCTCTCCTGAGAAAAACTCAGGGCCTCCCACTTTAAAATGCAAGGCACAGGCACCATTCATCACTACAGCCAGAGCACCTGGGACAGGAGGGATCCTCATGCTATCAGTGAGTTCATTCTCCAATGCAAGTAACTGAAAACACAACTCAACCTGGCTTGAGCCATAAGGAAATATATTATCTCAGAGAACTGGAGTTCAGAGGTAAGGCAGGGTGCAGGTTTGGTTGATTCAAAAGCTCAGGAACATACTGTCACACTATGGCTTTCATGGGCCTAACCACTTTTGCATTCCTTCTTCCTCCACAAAAAAACAATAAATAAATAAATGATGCATTTTATTACTGTAATAATATAAAAACAAGTATAATTCAGGCTGGGTGATATTTATTCTTTTATTCTGATTTTCTGAAATAATAACATTTGGGGGGCCTAAGAGTATCAGGGACACTAAGCATGCAATCCCTAGTGTTCCTACTGGATAAGTTGGCCTATGAATAATACCATCAAAATTCCAGGTTCGCCATGTACTGTGTATATTACATTTGTGCTCAGGCTGGCTTCCTTCCTTTCTATAAAATGGCTTCCAGTGGCAACTTGGGTAACAGTCTCCATTGTTCCCTCCAGCATAAGCCTGGGAAACCTTGCTCCTAACTGTAGAAAAGAGATCCTTCTTATCAGTTCCAATTTGTACAAAATGGCACAATGACCTATCCTGAAGCAATAGTAGGAGCATGCCATGGCTGACTATATTATCTTTAGACTAGATAGGATACACCTCTAGAGTCAGGAATGGGGGAATAAAAGAATTGCCCCTAGAGTCAGTTCCAACTCATGGCAATCCCATGTGTGTCAGTAGAACTGTGCTCCACAGGATTTTCAATGACTGATTTTTTTCTTCCTAGACACATCTCAAACCACCAATATTTTGGTTAGCAGCTGAGCATGTTAACTGTTTGCATCACTCAAGGACTCCAAGCTGAGGAATAGGAAGGGTGCCTATACAGCATTGGCTTCTGTTGTTGTCATTGTTAGGTGCCATCAGGTATGTTCCGAGTCACAGCAACCCAATATACAGTAGAACTAAACACTGCCAGGTCCTGCACCATCCCCATAATTGTTGTCATTCTTGAGCCCATTATCCCAGCCACTGTGTCAATCTGTGAATTTTTTTCACTGACCCTCTACTTTCCTAGGCATGATATCCTTCCCCAGGAATTGGTCCCTTCTGACAACATGACAAAAGTACAAGAGACAGAGTCTAGGCATTCTTGCTTCTAAGGAGCATTCCAGCTGTACTTCCTCCAAGACAAATTTGTTCTTCTAGCAGTCCATGGTATTTCAATACTTTTTGCCAACACCACATTTCAAATGCATCCATTCTTCTTCAATCTTCCTTATTCATTGCCAGTTCTCACATGCATACGATACTATTGAAAATACTGTTTGGATTAGACACACCTTAGTCTTCAAAGTTACATTTTTGATCTTGAATACTTTAAAGAGATCTTTTGCAGCAGATATACCCAATGTAATATGTCATTTAATTTTTTGACTGCTGTTTCCATGGTTGTTGATTATGGCTCCAAGTAAAATGAAATCCCCAACATCTTCAGTTTTTTCTCCATTTATCATTATGTTGCTTATTGGTCCAGTTATGAGGATTTCTGTTTTCTTTATGTTGAGGTATAACCCATCCTGAAAGCTGTAGTCTTTGATCTTCTTCAGTAAATGCTTCAAGTCTTCTTCACTTTCAGAAAGCAAGGTTGTATCATCTGCATATTGCCAATTGTTAATGAGTCTTCTTCTAATCCTGATGCTGTGTTCTTCTTTGTATAGTCCAGCTTCTCAGATTATTTGCTCAGCAAACAGATTGAATAAGTATGGTGAAAGGATGCAACCCTGACATATGCCTTTCTTCATTTTAAACCATGCAGTATCCCCTTGTTTTGTTCTAATGACTATCTCCTGGTCTATGTACAGATTCCTCATGAGCACAATTAATTGCTCTGAAATTCCCATTCTTTACAATGTTATCCATTTTATAATTTGTTATGATTCACACAGTCGAATTCCTTTGAATAATGAATAAAATACAGGTAAACATCTTTCTAGTATTCTTTGCTTTCAACCAAGATCCATGACATCAACAATAATATCCTTCATTCCACATCTTTTTTGGAATCTAGCTTGAATTTCTGGCTTATGTTAGGATGGAGGAATTGTCTAATATACTCACCTACACAATGCTTTCTAATATCTACAATTTAAATGTATTTGGCTTGTGCCTTGGATTTTTCATTCCATTCTCACAACAGCCTTAAGAAGTAGAGTTTGTATTTTCCCCTTCAGAAGCAGTAACTGAAGTTTAGAGATCTTAAAAGATTTCCTCAAGGTTAAGATTTATTAGATAGGACATTGTTGTTGTTGTTGTTTGCCGTCAAGTCGGCCCCAACTCATAGAGACCCCTCCTTGGGTTTCCGAGCCAGTATCACGGAAGGAGGATTGCCCAACCTTCCTTCCGAGGAGTGGCTGGTGGGTTTGAACCGCCAGCCTTCTGGTGAGCAGTCAAGTGCCTTAGGCACTATGCTACCAGAGCTCCCTGATAGGACATAAGAAACATAAACTATAAAAGAAAAAAATAGACTTCATCAAAATTTAATATGTTTACTCTGAAAGACAACATTAAGAAAATGAAAAGGCCCCAGCATTAACAGCAAAGTTCAACAAGACAGAAAATAGCAAATGCTGGTGAGCATGTGGAGAGATTGGGACTCTCATACACTGCTGGTGGGACTGTAAAATAATACAACCACTATGGAAATTCATATGATTATTCCTTAAAAAGCTGGAAATAGAAACACCATTTGAGCTACTAATCCTGTTACTAGGTATATATCCTAAAGAAGTGAGAGCTATATATGCATACCATGTTCATTGCAGCACTATTCACAATAGCAAGGCACAACCTAAGTGCCCATCAACAGAAGAACGGATAACCAAACTATGGTACATACACACAATGGAATACGATGCAACACTAAAGAATAATGAAGAATCCACGAAACACCTCATAACATGGATGAACTTTAGAAACATTATGCTAAGTGAAATAAGTCAATCACAGAAGGACAAATACTGTATTAGTCCACTATTGTAAAAAGGAAAGGATTATATATGGAAGGAAACTTTCTTTGTTATATATAGGAATGGGAAGGGAAGGGAGGGAAAATTGCTAGATAGGTAAAAGAAAAGTATTGGTTTGGGTGAAGGGAAAGGCAATATACCAAAGGACAGTAACCAACACAATACTAAGGAAAAGGAAGACACAGAGAGGTGCACAAGAGGTACAGACTACAAAGATAAACACTTTTACATACACAATACTGCATTATTAGTAACAACAAACATTAATCTACAGGTGTATACACAAGTAGACAGGCCAAATAATCAGGTATGTCTAGACAAAGGGGAATATATCTATGACCATATATAAGCCCTGCTAGCCAAGGACTGCACGGAGGACTGCTCTGGTAGCTGTGGAATAAAAGGGGAGTTAGCAGTGAAGAGGAAGATAGGCTGAGCTTTTGCCTGTCCGAAGGGTGCCACAATTTTGAATTTTTACAAGCAACATGACAATTTTGGATATTTAAAGAGATTATGCTTTCCAAGATTCCAGGGGCTTAAGAAGAGGTTCTGCTTGCCAGTGACCCCAAGGACACTCCAGACCTGCACAACTGAAAAGGTGCAACATTCCTCTTGTTATTCTTATACCCCACACATACTTGGTGAACAGAAGTGCGGCCATCCCCCACTCCTACCCACCTTCTGGGCCCACAGGAACTCCATCCCAGTCTTTGTGCTCGGACGGAGCCTGGGTGCCCTGCCCTGTCCTCTGCTGAACTTTTTCTTTTTCTCTTTTTTCTTTTTCTCTTTCTTTTCTCTGGTGTTTAGTTTGCTTGCATTTGTCTGTTTTAAAACTACTATTATTATTAATATTTCTGTCCTTTTTACTATTAGTCTTTATTCTTCCCATCCCAGGTCCTAGTTTACAGCTTTATTTTCTTTTCCCTGTTCCTGGTTAAAAAAAAAAAAAATTAAATTTAAGTTCTCCCCCCTCCCTTTTTTTTTCTTGTGGTTAACCCCATTGCTTGTTTCTTTTTTTTATATATTTTTGGCATTTTTCCCATTGTAGGTTTTCTTATTTATTTCTTCTTTTCTCCCTTTTTTCTTTTTTGGGTTACTATTCCTGTGTGATTACATGGTGTATTTTTTGTCCAAGTGCTTTTAGTTTTGTCCAAGTGCTTGTAATTTTTGTCTAACTAAGTGGGAGACAGAAACAATCCCCATAAGATACAACAGCACCCACACTTCCTGCAACATCACTTAC
Organism: Orycteropus afer afer; assembly: GCF_000298275.1. Lineage (NCBI taxonomy): Eukaryota > Metazoa > Chordata > Mammalia > Tubulidentata > Orycteropodidae > Orycteropus > Orycteropus afer. Next base: position 2,931,499 of record NW_006921633.1, on the reverse strand, counting down.
TGAGCAAAAGCCACCACCTCCTTCTCCATCAACAGACCAACGATAAAAAACCACCAAGAAGACACTGAATCACCCTTGACTGCTCTTCACAAACAGTTAACAGAGATCTAAATACAACATCACAATGCTCAGAGACAACAGGTCATCACAGTCCACACAAAGAAGCAAGATAAAGTGGTAGAAACAAGGAATCAGGATAAAGACCCAGAACACATCCCTGAGGAAGAAGCAGCATGGGAACTCTCTGATAAGGAATTCAAAAGAATTATCTTTAGGTATCTTCAAAGGATTGAGAGACAAACCAAAGAAAACACAGAAAAAACCTTAGAAGAATTTTGGAAGAAAATACAAGAACAAAATGACAAAATAAATGAAAAATTAGAAATGATTCTAAA
>NW_006921633.1:2923292-2927212 GCF_000298275.1 Orycteropus afer afer | reverse complement strand
AACTATGGTACATACACACAATGGAATACTATGCAACCCTAAAGAATAATGGAGAATCCGCAAAACACTGCATAATGTGGATGAACTTGGAGGATGTTATGCTGAGTGAAATAAGTCAAACACAAAAGGACAAATACTGTATTAGTATGTTATTATAAAAGTCAAGGAAACATTTATCTATGGAAGGACATTTTCTTTGTTGGTTACCAGGGGTGGTAGGGGATGAGAGGGAACACTGTTAGATAGATAGAGATAAGTATTGATTTGGGTGAAGAAAAGGGCAATGTACCAAATGTGAGTGATCAATATAATGACATTGAGGAAGAGAAAGACATAGAGAGGTACATGGGAAGTACAGACAACAAAAATGAACCCTTTTGTACATATAGTATGGCATCAGTAAAGGCAAACATTGGTATTTGGGTGGATAGATGGGTGGACAGGCTGAACTATTAGGTATGTCTTAGAAGTGGGGAGTGTACCCAAGAACATGTATTGGGTTGGCAGACAGTGGTCCTATAACTTTATGTGTATGATCTGAATCCCCAGGTGTATAGTGGAGCTGACAAGGGGCAAGGTTGTAGTCACTGCTTGGTCACAGCCAGGTACCAAGAGGGACCTACTAGTTGAACCTATTGGCTCGGGAACATAGTCGCAGAGGACATCAAGCCCAATTGGCATAACATACTACACAAAACATTGTTCTACCTCCTACTTTGGTGAGTAGCGACTGGGATCTTAAAAGCTTGCAAGCTGCCATCTAGATGCAATGATTGGTCTCTTCTCATCCAGAGCAAAGAAGAATGAAGAAAACCAAAAATTCGTGGAAACAATTAGTCCTAGCAACTGATACACCATCTCATCTGCAGCCTATACAACTATGAGACCAGAACTAGATGGTACCCAGCTACTACTGTCAAACACTTGGAAGAGGATATAGAGAGGGAGAACAATGTGGAACAAAACTCAAAATCATTTGGAAAAAAAAAAGGAAGGGTAGGACCAGGTTTGCTGGTCCGATAGAGCCTGGTGAAACCACTGAGTCTATGGCCCCTAGCTGCCCTTCAGGTCTGGAATTGAATCCATGCATGTGGCTTCCAGCCAAACAATAGACACGCATATGAGTTGAACATTTACCTGAGGTAGATACACTCCTTGGAGAGAACAACCTTGGGAGAAAGAAGGGCTGCTTATGCACAGGGAGACAGCTCAGGGGGCAAGAGTGCCTGGATGGTGGACACAGGGAAGAGGTAACTATCAGGAGGAAGTGGGAGGGGAGCTGTTGCATTGTGGTAAATTGTAGTCAATGTCATGAGACAAAGTGTATGTGAACTGCTGTAGGGAAAGTGTATTTGCTCTGTAAATTTTCACCCAAATCAAAATCAAAAAAAAAAAAGAAGAAGAAGAAAAAGTACAGCCAGAATGGTCCTTAGAAGTGAGAATGAGCAGACTTCATCTCACATACTTTGGTTATATTGTGGGAAAGGACCAGTCCCTGGAGAAGGATATCATGCTTGGTAAAGTAGAGGGTCAGCAAAAAAGAAAAAGACCCTCAATGGGATGGATTGACACAGTGATTGCAACAATGACAGTGGCTGGACTCAAGCATAGAAAAAACTGTGAAGATGGTGCAGGACTGGGCATTGTTCCATTCTGTGGTACCTAGAGTTGCTATGAGTCAGAGCCTACTGGATGGTATCTAACAAAATCAAGGGGTGGAGTTCATAGTTCTGAATGGAATAGTTAACAAACGCCTCCCTGAAAAGGTGACATTTGAGCAAAGCCTTGAAGGAGGTGAAGAAGGAAGCCATGAATAAAGGAGGAAAGGAATGGGAGAGATAGGAAGTTGTCCAAGAAGAAAGAATGACAACCATAAAGGCCTGGCATGTTCAAAGAAGCAAGAATGGCATTGGCTAGCACAGATGAGAGGGAAAGAAGAGATGAAGTCAGAATGGTAATATGGGAAGCAAGATGGTAGGGCTTTCTAGGTCATTATGAGGACTTTGGTTTCTACTTTGAGTGAGCTAGGGTGTCACTAGAGGGTTTGAAAGGAGTAATCTGACTAAGGGCTGAAAAGGATCACTGGTGCTTCTCTTCTGAGAAAACTTAAGGGAGAAGGGGGGCAAACAGAGAGACCAGTCAAGAGGCTGCTGCAGTAATCTAAGTAGAAGATGGTGGAGTAAGGTAGGTGCAAAGCGGGTGATGAGAATGGTCTGGTTCTGGATATATTTTGAAGTTAGAGCCAACATAATTTTCTGAAAAATTGAATGCAGTTGTGTGAGGAAAATGGAAATTAAAGATGATGCCATGACCTTGAACCTCAGCCACTGGAAAGATGAAATTGCTATGAATTGAGCTGATGAAGCTGGTGGGTGGAGTACATTGGTAAAGAGGGTGAGAATCAGCAGTTAAGTTGGAAATTCCCAGTAGATATCCAGATGGAGATACCAAGTCAGCAAGCAGTTGGATATGTAGGAGAACAAGGCTAGGAAAAAAAAGGCTGCAAACAGGTAGAAAGAGTTAAAAAGAAGAAAGAAAAATATTTGGACAGAGCTTGTTACTGTGTGGAAAAAAAAAAGCAAAGATACTTTTTTTTGTTATTATTATTGGATGTCATTTGTGACTTTAAAAAAAAAAACTCACTAGAATTTTGGTGGTAAAAATCTTCAATACAGTTATCAATACCCATATATTCAAGTAAGGTTCAAGGGCACGGAGTGCTTCTGATCTTGTCCAAGATTCTGTGGCTTGTTACCAAAGTGGCAAGTTCTGACTACCCTATAGGATGCCCCAGAGATCAGGAAAAAGGCTGCCACCTGGCCACCCTCTCCTGCAGGGAGGAGTCAGGTTAACTGGGAAGGAGGGAGCTGTTCCCCTTCCTCCTAGGTCTGCCTCTATTCTAATGGACAGATGCAATCCTTAACTTCTTCAAATTACAGATTGTCTCATTCATGAAATTGTATTTGGCTGTTTGCTTCCAGAAGATATGTTTCCCTTGGATGCAAGCTATTAAACCTAGCTTCAGAGTTAGAAGCTTCAGAGAGAACTATGATCTGTGTGGTATGATTTGACTGAGTATGATTTTTTTCCTCTCCAGATTCTGAAATTCCACCATTAGCAAGAAAGGTCCAAGTCAAATGCTTAACATCGAGTGCTTAGTATTGGAAATATCAGAAAGTTAGCCAATGGGGAGAAGAGCAGCAATAGATAAGAACTAAATAAAACCCATTGCCATCAAGTAGATGGTGACTCATAGTAAGCCCTTGCCACTGCCATTGAGTTGATCCCTTTCATAGTGACCATATAGGACAGAGTAGAACTGCCCATAGGGTTTCCAAGGCTGTAAACCACATCTTTCTCTCCTGAGAGCAGCTGGGGGGTTCCAACTGCCCTTTTGGTTAGCAGCGTAGCACTTTAACCTAAAGGTGGAGACGTGGTTAAAGCCCTAGTTGTTGTTGTTATGTGCCGTCCAGTCGGCCCGACTCATAGAGACCCCTCCTTGGGTTTCCGAGGCAGTATCACTCCGGAAGTAGATTGCCCAACCTGGCTTCCGAGGAGTGGCTGGTGGGTTTGAACCTCCAGCCTTCTAGGCTGCTAACCAAAAAGGTGGTTCAAACCCACCAGCAGTTCTCAGGAGAGAAAGATGTGGCAGCCTGCTTCCCTAAAGATTTACACGCCTGGCAACCCTATGGGCAGTTCTACTCTGTCCAATATGGTCACAATGAGAAGGATCAACTTTATCCATTTCACCACCTTTAGGAAGGAAGATTGGGCTACTTCTGTAGTGATGTTGTTGTTGTTGTTTGTTATTTGCCATCGAGTAGGCCCGACTCATAGTGACCCCTCCTTGGGTTTCTGAGGCAGTATCACTACGGAAGTAGGAATGCCCAACCTTCCTTCCGAGGAGTGGCTGGTGGGTT
>NW_006921633.1:2896753-2923192 GCF_000298275.1 Orycteropus afer afer | reverse complement strand
TTCTGGTTAGCAGTCAAGTGCCTTAGGCACTATGCTACCAGAGCTCCTCAGAAACCCAAGGAGGGGCTGCAATGAGTCAGATCCAACTCAAGGGCAGTGAGCTTGATTTTGCTTTTTCCACCTTTAGGGGTCCTTTATAGATGAGAAAAAAGGCTTTTAAAAGAGGACTTTAAAACAAACACCAGCCTCACACAATGTTGTTAATGTGACGTCTACTTGACCCCTTCACAACAGCTAATACACAGTAACCTCACAAGCATTTGTTCAATGAATGAATAGTGAACGAATGAATGAATGAATTCTCATCTTTCTCAACTTGAGGAAGGAGACTTCCCTCCCCCAAGAACCATATGAAAGAAAAGGAGAAAGGACCAGTTCAATTTGACTGCTAACCAAAAGGTCCCACCAGCTGCTTTGAGGAAGACAGAGATGAGTACTGCTTCAGTAAAGATTTATAGCCTTGGAAACCCTATGGGGCAGTTCTACTCTGTCATATAGGGTCGCTGTGAGTGGGAGTCCACTCGATGACAGTGGGTTTGTTTTTGGGAGTTTAGGATTCTTTTACTCGGTAAAAATAAAATTTAAAGAAAAATTTCAGGACCCTCAGAAGCTCTCCAGGAGAGTGGTTTCCCCATCCTCGGGGCATGAGTAAGCGCCCAATAGTCTAGGGCATCGCCAAGATTGATTTCAAACCCAGGACTTCACAGGCCAAACCTGCCATTTTCAGTTTATCTTTCTCCGCTGCAGAAAAAGTAAAGCCCTGCGGGGGCCCCAGCGTATCTGGGAATTTAGGGCGAAAGGGCTGGCAAAAGAGGGGAGGCCCGGGACCTTAGAAAGAGCCCTTGGCCTCTGGAGTAGGAGATGCTGACCCAGCTGCGCCGCGCGCTCTCCTGCCGGGCTTTCGGCACTTGGCTCAGGCCTTGCGCCTCCCTCAGTTCCCTCCTCCGCCCCCCTTCGCCCTCCCCCTTCTCTTCATTTCTCCTCCCCCTCCTGCCGCCGCGGCTGCTGCCAGACCTCACCAGTTCAGACCCACCGGGCTGCTCTCCCCTGCGCACTCCCCTTGCTGCCTGGGCCGGGAGCGCTGCGTGGCTGCGCAGGTAGGAGCCCCCAGCGCAGAGGGCTCAAAGAGTGTGTCAAGTGTCCGCGAATCTGCGTGTTTGGGGGTAAGGTGGGGTAATCTGGAAGGGCCCAGGACAGCGCGTATCCGAGAACCGGGACCTTCCCTGGACTGTGCGGGGTCTCTAGCAGAGAGGGAGGTAAAGGTGCGTAATCTCGGAATGCAGTCTGTCGACCTGTGAGAGTACCCGGGTGACATCTGTTGGGATGCGCATGTATGAGCGCGCCGATAACCAGTTGGCGTGACTTTGACCACAAACGTGGTTTTGAAAGTTTCAGGCCACCGTTGTGAGAGGTTTAAAACGCACCTGGATTCCGCAGGAGCTGGTTAGTAGCTGGAGCGCTGAGTAACTTCTGGAGACTGCTGCCTGTTGACTTACATTGAGAAAGGGAACCTCACCTCCCTGCGAACGCCAGGCTGGCCGCCGGGAAACTGGTACCCTGGACTACGGTGCGGTCCCTTGTGATCCAACTCCAGGCAGCCCCTAGCCAGGAGTGTAGTATGAGGGGCTGAAAAGGCCAAAGAGAATCAGGCACTTTGAGCTACTCTTCGGAACAACCTGAGATTTTTAAACAAAGCTGCACTCGGAGAACAGCGTGCAATTGTCTCTTTGAGAGTGTGTGCTGGGGGTCTGTGAGAGTGAGCTCCTAGGGGGGCAGGTACTAAAACTGGGAGGAGATTGCTCTTCAGGTTTGTTGGTGTTTTAACAAAAGTTTGATGGCAAGGTAATGCATATTGGTTTGCAGGTATTTCTGCTGAGCTGTGCAAAGAACTTAACTAGCTGGATGTGAGGACATAGGGAGAGCTTTAACTTGGAAGGAGGTACAAGATTTGCTGCCCCACTTCTACTCCTAAAAGAAAAAAGAAGAAAAAAAAAAAGCACTGTTCCTTTGAAATTGATTACCTTCTACCTAAGCTTTGCCTCCCACCCCCTTTCTGGAGCCTGCTGTGTAGGTGCAGTATAAAATGCACTCTTTTGAATGTCCTTTATATATTTTGAGCGCAACCGGATGGAGTAAAATGAAATGCAATTCTGCAGCTTTTATAGTCTCGTGCCTGGTTTGGCAACCGGGAAGGTTGAGGAGGGGGAGGGGAGCAGATTGGAAGTTGCGGACGGGGAACCTCAGCCTCCCCAGGTCTGCCTCCCTTGCTTGTTACTTCACAGCTAAAGCTTTGTTATTTCCCCCGAAGCAGATGCTAAGCATCGGTTTGTCCTGTGTTTTCTTTGAGATTCACAATGTTGAGAACCCTTTTCCTGATTATGCTGACTCTGGCGCTGGCCAAGTCACAGGACACCGAAGAAACCATCACGTACACGGTAAGGGGTGATGGAATTTGAGATAAGTGAGGTTCAGTGGGATTCTGTGACACAAGAGAGGCTTTACCCACCCCTGCCAGTGTATATGGGCTGTACTCTGTGGAGGGTAATAAATTAAACAGCGCGTGAGCATGGCTCTTGTTTAGAATTCATTGTAAATTGCCCGTGGTCCTTTCTAAAGTTCATTTAGATCACCAATTGAGATAGGGACCAAAATATAATGGTTTGTGCAAAAAAGGGAACTCTTTTAAAACTAAAACCAAAGTAAGCTGCATGTTCCCAATACATTCAATAAACTTGTGGATATGAGAAATGAGAAAGCCTGGATTCCTATATGCATGCAGATGAAACCAAAACTTGTCTACTAAGACTGAAGTAAATGAAGAATGTTAGACATCATAACAGCACATTTACTGATTTGTGCATGTGACTATGTTCTCATGTAAGCATCTTTACTGATTTGTAAAAGCTGTATACTCATTTATAGTGTAACTGATAACTTAATAAATGCCTCTCAAATAGACTATTCATTTGCTAACGTGGTTTTAAAATGCAGTGAGTAGACTTCTGGTAGCAGCATAGTGCCTAAGGCACTTGATTGCTAACCAGAAGGCTGGCAGTTCAAACCCACCAGCCACTCCTCAGAAGGAAGGTTGGACAATCTACTTCCATAGTGATACTGCCTCGGCAGCCCAAGGAGGAGTCACTATGAGTTGGGGCGACTCTGTGGCACACAACAACAAGTAGCACATATGACACCTCCAAGTAATAATTGATTAATCAATTATTTGCATGGGCCAAGCCAATGTTTCATAAAATATTGGCAATATCACCTGACCCCTCCCACTACCAGGAATGGGTGTGGTGAGAACAGAGGAGAGCAGAATTTACTTCACTGTTGGTGAGTTTGTTTGTGCCTCAGTTTTGTGTTTTAACCTAGTCTTTAATCAGTGTTGTGAGGCAAATGACATTTGTCCTGCATTCAGATATGAAAAACACATTTTTCTAGTTGCTCTCAATTTAAAATTAAGTAATCCTACTCTAAAGAATGTGAATTTTTTTTGCAATAAAATTCTTAAAAGTGAGCTAATGTCAATTACTGATAACAAACATTATCTCATTTTTTGATATCACATTATCCATAGGATGTTAATATTCATCTGGCAGATGCCCCTTGATGTTGTTCAGATGCACCATAAATTAAATAGAGCTTATGTAAATATTTTGTTAAGTTAACATTAAATGTAGTTGCTTCCTCTGCTGAAGATAAATAAAGCAAGAGAAATAAATACATGTGTTGTTTATTTTCAAATGAAAATATTTTGTTATTCAGGCTAAACTTAACTACCTTCTTCAGGGAGCTAAAATTAAATAAGCTAACCACTTGGAGCTCTGGTGGTGTAGTTTCTAAGGCATTTGACAGCTAACCAGAAGGCTGGCAGTTCAAATCCACCAGCCACTTGTTGGAAGGAAGGTTGGGCAATCTACTTCCTTCTCAGAAACCCACGGGAGGGGTTGCTATGAGTCGCAGTGGACTCAACAGCAGTGAGTTTGTTTGTTTGTTTTTAACCACTTGTAGAATCATGTAATAGAAGGTTTTATTGCTTTTACAATCCTTATCTCATACCTCCTTGCCTTTGCTAATCACCTAGATCTTACCCATCTTTAGCAGAAAAGTTCCCTGATGATTAAACACTGTAATTTTAAGACTACACATGGGTTCACAGATTTTCCAGACATGATACCCTTTTTGGCCTAAGATTAGATGTATTCTTTTTTAATTGTGTATGCCTAGTAATTCATGGGTAAAGGATAAGAGGTAACTATTTATTGGGTCCCACACTGTGGAGACACTACTTCGTTTCATCCTCACAGCAAAGTATGAGGTAAGTGGCATCATTTTCCTTCTGTTACTAGTAGAACTAAAGATCAGATAGGTTATCTATTTGCTTAAGGCTACCCAGCTAACCAACAGTGTAGCTAAACAACTAAATTCAGTGTACCTTTGTTTAACAGTCAATCCACACTGAATGTACTGGAACTAAATGCTAAAACTAACTGCATGTCTTCTCTATTTACCATGCAAATTATTCAAGTGAACTGCCATTTTTCCTGTTTTGAAAGATTCTTTTCAGAAGGATGGCTCATATCCACAAGATAGCCCCAAATTCCCCATCTGCATTAAAGATAGGGTCCATTCAGGTATTTACTCGCCAAGTGTCTGTGGTGTACATAAGCAACTCTTAGCACTATCGAAAGAATTCAAGCTTATTTGTTCACTGAGAAAATTCGACTCTTAACCTCAGGGAATTTACCCTGAAAAGACATTGTTGAAGACGATAAAGTTCCTAAGCAAGTACTAATAACATTATTATTCAGATTATATAAATTGCTAAAGAATTAGAAAAGCAAGGAGATGATCGGTGTCAGGACTGGTGCACTGGAGGAGATGGAACTTTGTGCTGGTGCTTAAAGGAAGTAATGACCTTGGATTAACCCAGAGAAGCTGAGGAGGCACCTGAGTCAGAGGGAGTAGCATAATCCAAGGCTGGAAGTGGAAACAACCAAGACAAAGTCTAGGAGGTAATAAGGCCAGATTGACTGGAGCTAGGTACTGGGGACAACCTAGCTAGCTATGGTGATAAAGGGAGATGAGAGGTCTGCAGGCCATTGTGGGTTCTTAGATGGAAAAGCGACATAAACAAGAGAGGAAGAGAGATTGTGATGGAGGCTATGAACAGAATGCAGAGATAAGGAGACCAGCAAAGAAATTTTCCCTACTCGTGGGGCCAGAAGGGTTTACACCAATGTGGTATATATGGAGTGAACTGAAAGTCAGCAGAACTTAAAGTAAAATAATTGGAAAAATCAGCGCTAATGTTAAAATTGTAACTCTAGGTCCCAAGAAAAGTGTTCTTTCCTTGGATAGTGTTGGGGAAACAAGAAAGAACTAGTTTGGGAGATAAAAATGAGTTCAGTTTTCATCAGGTTAAGTGTCAGATATCAGTAAAGCATGTGGACTGATCTCATTGTCTCCATTTAGCCTTTTACTGATCAAGCATCTGTAGTGTGCCAAAGTAACTTGGCTCTATCAAAAGAATTCCAGTTTATTTGTTTACTTGTTTATTCAACTTTTGCTCAGTCCTTCCAAAGCATCTTCCTTACAGTGAACTTTCTCACATGCATATCTGATCGAGTTTTTTGTCCTGAGCTTAAAATTTCTTCAGTGGCCTATTACCAACTACAGCAATACTTCTCAAAAGGTTGCCCACCGTGCTTATATTAGAATCGTCTGGAGTGTGTTTATATAGGATTTCAGATTACCAAACCCCCTACCCACCTACAGAATTGGATCTTTTGGGTAAGCCCGGGAATCTACATTTTAACAAGCACACTGAGAAGTGTGATTCTTAGACATAATAAAGCTTGCGAATCATTGTTCTTCAGGGTAGTATCCAGTTCTTCCTTGTTCAAAAAAAAAAAAAAAAGACCTCCCTGGATTTGGCCCTGCCCACTTCTCTAACCTCAACCCCCACCCTACCACACTAAAATGTCTGAAGCTGGCTCCTTCTTTAACAACTTTATACCTTTAATCACCATGGTCCTTCTTCCTGGAATTCCCACATCTACCTGGAAAAATCCTTGGGAGCTCTGGTAGCATAGTGGCTAAGGCACTTGACTGCTAACCAGAAGGCTGGTGGTTCAAATCCACCAGCCACTCCTCGGAAGGAAGGTGGGGCAATCTACTTCCGTAGTGATACTGCCTCGGAAACCCAAGGAGGGGTCGCTATGAGTCGGGGCCGACTCGACGGCAAATAACAACAACAACAACAACAACCTGGAAAAATCTGCTTATCCTGCAAGGCCCAATTCACTTGTCATCTCCTTCCCCTCCACTACGACAGGGTCACCCCAGTCCCAGACAGAGTCCATCACTCAGTCCGTATACATAGTTGTGTCATGACATACGATGTCTTGCTCCAACTTGTCTACCTGTCTATATCCTCTCCTGGTCTGTGCTTGAGGACAGGAAAAGGTCTTCACTATTTGTGTATCCCCAGAGCCTAGGGTGGTGTCTGGCATGAGGAGATAATCAGTAGATGGTTCATTTGGTGCTCAAACCAGATGAGATCTGTAGGAACTGACGCTAGGAGGCAGGCCAGGGTGTGAAAGAGAAGTGCGAGGCTCAGCTGAACAGGAATGGTAAGGAAAGCCATGCTCTTGAATACTCTAATAAGATTTAGAGAGAGGACAAGAGTCAAGGGTTGAAAAAAGGAATTTAGTGTAATTTTGGGGGGCAAAATTTACCATGTAGAAAAAGGGCAAGTAGACACAGAGAGAAATGAATTCTAAGACAATAGAGATGGGCAACTGCACCAAACACAAGAGGAGTGCTGAGTGCTGAGGCAGTTCTGATTGAGAAGGCACACTTGTCAAGTGCACAGACATGACATTAAAAAACAGACAGACAGTGTTAAACTGCGCATCTCATCATATATCAAGGGCTCAAGCTCAAGGATTGGTGCCATAGGGAAAAGATTTACCAATTAATGTTTCCTGGCCCCATCTTTGATGTTTTCTTCACAGCAATGTACAGATGGATATGAGTGGGACCCTGTTAGACAGCAGTGCAAAGGTGAGCCACCTTCAGTCTTCCCATTTGAGCATGGCTTTCAATCCTCATCGCATGTGCCACTTTTCCTGTCCTGCTTGCATTATACCAAAACGATGTGAGTATATATTTGCATGCTCAATTTTCCTTCTAAAAAGATGCCTGACTTATCTTATTACTGACCCCAGATATTGATGAATGTGACATCGTCCCAGACGCTTGCAAAGGTGGAATGAAATGTGTCAACCACTATGGAGGATACCTCTGTCTTCCTAAAACAGCCCAGATTATTGTCAATAATGAACAACCTCAGCAAGAAACGCCAGTGGCCCCTGAAACTGTAGGTGCAGCTGCAAATGCAGCCGCCACCTCAGGGACAGTTCCTGGAGGAGTTGCTGCCACAGGCATGGCCACCAGTGGAGTGATGCCCGGGGGTGGTTTTGTCGCAAGTGCTGCTGCAGTCGCAGGCCCTGAAGTGCAGACTAGCCGAAATAACTTTGTCATCCGAAGAAACCCAGCTGACCCTCAGCGCATTCCCTCCAACCCCTCTCACCGCATCCAGTGTGCAGCAGGCTACGAGCAGAGTGAGCACAACGTGTGCCAAGGTAAGCACACTTACTATGCTAACAAGAAAGTTCTTGCCCAAGCACACTTCGTGGTGAGGATGACAATAGCTCGAATTTATCGAGCTCTTTGCACTTGCACGGCATTGTGCTAAGTGCTTTGTCTTGCATTATCATACTTAATCATCACATTCATCCTGAAAGGTAGTTGCTTTTGGCCTCCGTTTGCAAATGAAGAAACTGGCTCAGAGAGTTCATCAGCGATTCTCAGCTTTAGCTGCCCATATTTGGAGGCACTTGGGGAACGTTTAGACTTCTGAATGTCTAAGCCACACCCCAACAGAGTTAAATAACAATTTCTGAGAGTGGGTTCCAGGCACCAGCAGTATTTAAAAAAAAAAAAAAAAAACACCCCTCACAGTTCCAGTGTGCAGCCAAATTGAGAACCAGAGGTTACACAGGTGGGCAGTGCAGAACTAGTCACTGAACCTGGGCAAGCAGAGGTCAGAGTGCAGCTGTAGGAAGTAGCAGTTAGGTTATGCATTTAGAATGTGAAATGATGCTGTCAAGCTACTCTATAAGTGGCCCCCTTTGGCTTCTCAAGCCTTCTTTTCATTGAACTTGCCACTGACTTCTTACTTTCTTCATCCAGGAATAAAGAAATGAGGCTCCTGCCTCTTATTACCTTTTGAGGGTGTCTCCTTCACTCACATTTATCCCTCTTTCAAAGCTCTCATTTGACCACATTTCCCTTCTATCACTTGCACCATGGCACTATCTGCCTGAGTTTTTCTGTTTATTTTCACAAAGAGTACATACACATCACTGTGTATTCTCGCAACAGCTGTAGACTCAAGCTAGCAAAGTGATAAGAATCTCAGGCTTTGAAGACATGTAGGATATTGGCTAACTGGACGGTGCTAAGGGATTTTGTTTCCAGTTTTCTTTTTAGCAAACCCTTTAAAAGCTGCCTAGTACAGAGATTATATTACTGAAATGGAGCCATCGGAGCCCCAGACTCCTTTCTTTACTGCCAGGGGCTGACTAGGTAGACTGCATATTAAGGGCTCCATCTCACTACCACATAAGTACCTGCTACAAGTTGGCTGATAGAAAGGGCCTGGGGCCCTGGTGGTGCACTGGTTAAAGCACTTGACTTCTAACTGAAAGGTTGGCAGTTTGAACTCATCAGCTCATCTGCAGGAGAAAGAGGTGGCAGTCTGCTTCCATAAAGATTACAGCCAAGAAACCCCTGTGGGGCAGTGACACTCTGTCACATGGGGTCGCTATGAGTGAAAATCGCCTCTATGGCACCAACCACTCATTAGTGAAGAAGAGGGCAAGAAAGGAAGGAAGAAGAGGAGGGAGGAAACGTTCCTCCACACTGAGGATTCAATTGAGATCATCTAGCTCTACATTAATGAAAGCAGCATTTCCTGGGCACCTGGGATGCTGTCGTCATTGAGAAATGTTTCATTTTACTTTTTGTGTAAGAGATCCTAGATTATAAATGGCTTATAAAATGAAGTAGGAAACCCACTGTGCTCTGATTTTTATTATTTTATGTTTTGTGTTCAGATTTTAAGTACCCTTACATCAAGAGCAAGCCCATGCTGTGATGGTGTCCCTTTTCAGAGGGCGCATCATATTAGCATCTGTTTTGTATTACTGTCATGAGTCAGAATTCCAATATTGATGATGAATGTTGCAGCATCTGCTTGATGTTCTGATACTTAATTTAAAGATTATGTCAAGGAGATAAAGTGATGAGGTTATAAATATAGATAGATAGATAAAAAATGCCTTGTGTTTATTTGAGACTTTAATTCTGTTATTTAAATACATTCTATATATATAATTGAAAAGTTTGGTGCTGTTTTTCCTAATATGGAAAATTTTGCTGAAATGTTTCTCAAATATTGATTTTTATATACAGAATTACTTTTAGTACTTTAAATGTTGGATATTTTAATGATATTTGGGAAAAAAAATAGATAAATGAGTGAGTCATATCCCAAAGTAGTTTAACGTCCATCATTGATAATTGTGGTTATAGAATAATGCCTAGAACTGAATGAAGAATTTCTAGAATAAAACAAATTCAAGACTTGTAGCATGTATTGATTATGGTAGAAACTATATCTTGAAGAGTGAAAATCAAATCGTACTTAATTTAAGGCTTTAGACTACCTTACAATTACATTATTTTCCACATACTAAAACATTTATAATTCTTCTGTGGATTTTTTTTTTTTTTTTTTTTTTTACTTTTAAGCTAAAACTATTAAACGCCTTGTTCATGGTAGATGTTAAATATGTACTTGTAGTTTGCTTAGACACAGGGTATTTCCAACCCAAACTATTCCTTATAGTCCAACCAACTTCTAAAATTTGGGATTGGGGTCTGTGCCACTGAAAGCAGGTTTAGAAGTTTTTTGGATGATTTAGGCTTAAGTTGGATTTCTTCCCACCTCACAATTTTGCAAAGTGCCCATAAATATGGATTTACTTAATTGTTGATAAAAGGGGGTTATTTCATATGATAACAACAGGATAATCTGTCTAGGGAATCTGACTAATATAAATCGAGTCACACTTGTGCCCGTTTATTATTGAGCTAATCACACTTGCTGTCCAGCTTCTTCTAATTGCCTGCAGATGTATGACATTCTCATTCCAGGCCAGCAGCACAAAATCATGTTTTATAACCAATGTGAAAGTGCAGGGACCTGTGCTTAAAACAATAATGTGCTCTAAAGACCCATATTATTGATATCATTGTGGAGTTTGAGGAGCCTTCTGTTTTCATAAAGATCTCCACTCTCTTTTAAATGCTGCACACTTATGCCCAGTAAACCAAACACATTTACCAGGTTAGCTGGATTGGAGCAAATGAATGCCTGCAGATGAGTCATATTTGTATAAAAATTATTTCTTTTTTCCACATTTATTTTTCAGCAGGTACAGTTTATCATCACATAACCTAAAACCAAGGACATTTTTTGTATGTGTATAAATGCTGAAATCTATAGTGTATTTCAGTCTTAAAATATCTTGTGCTTTTGAATGCCCTGTTCGAAGTCACAGATGGCTACTAATACTTTCAATAATACCATTGTTGTTGTTATGTGCCGTCGAGTCGGACCTGACTCATAGCAACCCCTCCTTGGGTTGTCGAGACAGTACCACTACAGAAGTAGATTGCCCAACCTTCCTTCTGAGGAGTGGCTGGTGGGTTTGAACTGCCAGCCTTCTGGTTAACAGTCAAGTGCCTTAGGCACTATGCTACCAGAGCTCCTAATGATACCATTAGATATTTTTAAGTGTATACTATTTTATAAAAATATCTTTTAACCTGCTGTCCATGCTTTAACAGTTTAATAAAAGCAAGATATGTTTACTCCTTTCCATCTATTTTTCCAGAGTTTTTCAATTTTGTGCAAAACCAAGGGGTTTAAAATGCACCATAATGCCTAAAGATCAAGTCAGAGTAAACAGATTTTTTTCAGGTAACTTGCCAACTGAGGGTTGTGGAAGCCAGACACACTGAGAGTTGCAAATGACAGGTGCTGTCCTTGACAGGTGTAAAGAACCAGAAGATCATTTCAGTATTACAAACCCAGAGTCATGTATACAGTTTTAGAAAGTAATTGTTACTTAGAAATTAATTGTTTCTCCATAAGATGTCATCTGCCTCTGCTGGTAATCATCTGTACCAAGAGGAAGTTGTATGAATGGGAAATATATTATAACCCATTGACATTCACCATTGTTTTCTACATCTTTATTGTGCATCCTCTATGTAACCCTCTTTAAAGCAGATAGAGTTAGAAATTGCTAGTTCAAGCTGAGAAAGGATTTTTTTAATGATATGTAACATTTTAAAAATTTCATTTTTGTAGGGGAAAAAAAAATCATTTGGGAGCTGGCAAGTAAGAGAAAATATCAATTGCCCAGTATAAAGGAATTTGTTCATTTAATTGAACTTTAAAAAAATTAAACATAGAATGTCTTGTATAGTTGGTAGTTAAACTGTTACTAAACTTGATTAGGATTTGCAGGAATCATTACTTACTTGCCAAAGGAACTTCACCATCAAACAATGAACTTGATGTAGATGCTTAATGAACCTGATTAAGTCCCTGCAGAGTGTGGTACCTGGTTTGTGGTCTACAAGGTATAACTGAGCAATGTAAAAACATCCTAGAGTTTCCATTGACCTTTCTTCCTGACCCTGTCCTTGTTTTAAAACTGAAAACCCCTCCTATATCATGGGAAATGTTTTAGTCCCAGGCAACAGTGATGGTTGGTCACCCCCATGACCAAGTTTCCTGCGCCTGGCAACCAAGAACAAGAAAGTCCCAATGCTTCAACCATGCTATCAGGAGAAAGTCCAGTGAGACTTTTTAAAAAAAAAATTGTTTTGAATTTTTAAAAACAAACTGTATTGCTTTTTAAGTAGTTGGACAGGGTCTTTATTTGCAGTTGTCCAAACCCCCTCTGCTAGTTTATCAGTAGCTGATCACGTTTCCACATTGTTCTAGTCTTAACATATGTAGGATACCTAGACATTAGCACCTACATACTTAGATACATGTCATACCAGAGTTAGCTCATCTTTTAATATGTCTGCTCAGAGAAGTTTCACCACATGGCCAAATTGACATAGACAGGAATCAAGGATAAATATTTCAGTCTGCTAAAAATTTGAATTTTCTTCAATTATTGGCTGTTTTTCATGGATTTTTTTTTTTTTTAATTATTATTAGCTGTGACACAAGGGTAACCAAAAAGCTGGGGGGAAAGGGGAAACTATTTATAAAAACTAAAGGAACAAGTAAATTATACTTAGGGTTGAAAAGTTCTATACTCCTGGGACCATTTATTATCTTCTGCGCATTTCTTTATAAATTGCATATTTACATAAGGATAACTAAACTACTGTTTTGAAAAAGAAAGAAGGTATTATCTATACATATCTACCTTTAAAAAAAAAAAAAGAGAGAAACTTGAACTAACTTGTGCAGCTTCTTAAATGCTAGGGATGTCTTTCTTTTGACTTCTTTCATTTGCAACTTAAATGATCTCATAGCCAAAAGAGGATTTATAAATTATAGTGTAACCAAATGGTTTAGCATACCTGGCATTGTCATTACCAAACAGCTCAGACACTGCCCCTTTGTTGATCCTCACTAATGCCATTAGGGTCTCTGGCTGCTTCAGATAGTTTTGTGTGCAAATGCTTAATTTTTGTTACATATAATTATACAGTCCCGCAAAGAACTGTGATCTCAGAAAGTAGATATTTTTGCAAAAAGAAGACTATAATTGAGTAAATTATGATATTAACAGGAAAAAAAATACTTCAAACAGAAAACCAAATCAGCCTTTGCCCTGCTTACAGCTGGTCATTGTTTTTAGCTGTTAATGGCCTTTGAGTACCTAAAAATTCTCTAATACCATATAAATGGATACAAGTTGACTTTGTAGGGAAAACTTAAATACATTTTCTGGAAAACTTAATTACATTTTAAGTAAGCTGATGCAATGTAATACAGGTGATTTATTCCCTCCTGAAAAAAAAAATCTAGTATTATTTCATAGTTTGCTTTTCAAAATACTACAGCCATTGAATTTCTAATGCATTTAAAGTTCATTTTTAATATACAGTTGTTAAGAAGTATGTATCTGAGTCATGAACAATCAGAAAGTGTTCTTAAAATTTCTTCATAAAAATAGAATTATAGCTGTTTAAGGTGGAAGAGGGAGCTCTAGCTCTGGTAGCACAGTGGCTAAGGCACTTGACTGCTAACCAGAAGGCTGGCGGTTCAAACCCACCAGTCCTCCTCGGAAGGAAGATGGGGCAATCTACTTCTGTAGTGATACTGCCTCAGAAACCCAAGGAGAGGTCGCTATGAGTCGGGTCTGACTCGACGGCGTATAACAACAACAACAAGGTGGAAGAAGTGGAAGGTCTGTATGAAAAGTCTTACTTCCATAGCAAAATATGCCATATAGCTAGCTCAGTCAGTGGTTTTCGAAGGGTATCCCTGGACCAGCAGCATCAGAATCACTTGGGAACCTGTTAGAGATGCAAATTCCTGGGCTCCACCCCAGACCTAGTAAATCAGCAACTCTGGAGGTGGGGCCCAGCAATCTGTGTTTTATCACAATTCCACCAAGTGGTTTTCATGCCTCCTCAAGTTTGAGAAAAATGCCTTAACTCATCTTCACTTCAGGAAACTGCATTGAGCTATAAAAGTCTTGGGACAAGGTCAGAAATCTTTACATGGAATATGAGAAGTAGTGAAGAGAAAACACCAGAATTATGTGCCTATATATTCTGCTTCTAAAGTTGAATAGTATTTCTGTTTAATTTCTCTTACCTTTCTTATAATTGCACTAATACTCTGATCCCGAAGTATGGATGATCATGAGTCCTGGTTAGGACAGTATCCCTAAACCAAGGACATGACATGGGCATCTGGAGGAAAGGGGGGCACAAAACAAGAAAGGGGAGCCCTTTGTCTTTGTGTGAAAACCTGTATATGTGAAATAATATGACCATACATAAATTATCAGTAGGTGGTGTGCTAAGTGATACCTGTGCCTTCTGTAGAAATCCCACTGAAGTTCCATTGTGCAAACTTGTGAGATGAAGAAATGCTCATTGGATGTTCACATAGGGCCAGGGAAAGGAGGTTGGTTGACTTTGACTGTGGCCTCAAAGTGTCTTTCAGTTATCACAGAGATATGGGACCCTTCCACTTTCCGATGCACAGTTGACCATCTCATTCCATTTAGACTGCATCATCAGATATTTGAAGAGTATTCAAAAAGTGTCTTCTATTTCATTTAAACTTGATTAAAGATTTTGCCTCCCATCAAAGACAAGGGGAATCTTGTTAAAACTAATTAACACTTAATCTGTAGAATGAATTTCCCTTTTCCCATAGAAGCAAAAAGAAGCAGATTAGAGTAGAATTGCAGGCCTGGGTAACTTCAGGAATGTGCACTGGTACTGGCTCATTATTTCTTATTCCAGCAAAGAATGTCAAGCTATATTTTCTGAAATCAACAAGTGGCCCCTTTTGTAAGGATTGCCTTTGCACTTGTTGAATCACTGGCACAGTTTCATACTTTGAAACCAAGGAGTAAACAAAATTTGTCCCAAATGTGTTTGATTTTGCACGAATGTACAAATAAGTAATTCATACCACATCTGAAATTCATTAGCATGCTGCTTTTTCCAGGAGGTAACTGCAAATTGCACACTTGAAAATAAAGCTGATCAAGAAAACTGCATTCAAACGTTGGCAGGAGAAGATGGCTGTCTTTGTAAGCATTTAGCCACAATTGCAGAAGTGTAGCTTAAACCTAAATGATTTGTAGACATTTAATAAACATGAAGTGAAGAAATGACATGAAAGAGGAGCTAAGTGCCAAGGTTTTGGCAGCAGTATGGATAGCTTATTGCTGTCAATTTCATATGACCACAGATTAAAAAGGACAGAGAGACACTCAATGCCATGTAATTGTGTACTAAATAGACTAAAAAAGTAGATGTTTAGCCAAAATCTAATTCTAAAACTTGAGCTACATTTCAAATAAATATAAAACTGTATTGATCCAAGGGTGACCAGGCAACATCATGAGTGAAACTGATCAAAGAGGACACAAACCATTCAGCTAGGGTTCAGTAAATTCAATAAGTAGATATGAATTCCTGAACACTTTTATTTTGTAAGGCACTTTGATAGAATCACAGTATAAGTAAGGTATGGTCACAGTTCTTAGGGAACTTGGTGTCACTAATCATGATATAAAATAACAGTAAAAGAACCAAATAGCAATTCAATAAAGTTGCACACGGGACATCACAAATACATGACAAACTGCCAAAAGTGGAAGTAAACTAGTACATGACACAGGTAGCACCATAACTTAACTCCAGCCCATATTTGGACAAAAAAGAAAATAGGTCCCAGAAATGTGGTTGAGGACAAAAGTCCATTTCCTTCCTCGGCTACATGGGGTTATTTAGAAGAGACTTATGAGAGGTTGGAGGTCTGATGAAGGAGATTAAGATCCAAACAAAAGAAAAAGTATCCATCCTGTAGCCAAGTTGGACAAGTGAGAAGCAAAATTGCATCCATGTTCCTTCTATCCAAGAGTGGTTTCCCATGAGAATCCCCTAGAAGAAGTATCCTGCTGATAGGAATGCTAATGAGGTAAAGATGGGAAGATCAAACCAGAAAGTACAATGATGCTGACACTGCACAACAAACAGCTGTCACTGGTTCCATCCTCAGTAACCTCCCCCAGCAGAATACAGATGTGCTCAGCCAGCTCTGTTGAAATGTCTCTCTGAACTGTTGTACTGAAAATCATGTGTACTGATTTTTGAGTAGGCATCCAGTAAATGTTTTTGTTTGTTTTTAACATCAGAGAACTCACACTGAAAGTTTATTCTGAGTTCTAAAACCATCCTTTAAAGTGACCTACTGGGCATCACATGTGTATATTTTCCAAGTATAAATTTTATCAAATTTCAGAGTGGTCTATGAGTAGTTATTGAAAGAGGCTATTCCATCATATTAATAATGGAAATCTTAGATAACCTTGCTCTCATTTTAACCTTTAGCTACTTGAAAAAAAAAAGGAGTCATAAAACCTATTCTTTACTCCTGGATGATTAGATTTTTTTATAATCCCTGGTGAATAAACAGGTTGCCATTATTCCTACAGCAAGACAAGAATTCTTTTTTATTTATGAAAATTCATGTAACCAGTGAATACATCTCTGTATCAAAAATATCGTTCCTCCGAAATCTAGTGATTAATAATGAAAATACAGTTGAGCTGGGGAGATAATAATATTGATGATAGGTGAAGTAAGAATATCATCAAACTGGCAAATATTTATGTGAGCTCACTGATTCTGTGAAGAAACTCTGTGAAGTAAGAATAAGACAGGATGAAGGGATCAAAGCAATTCATCTTGGACATTTCCCTGGACTTCAGGCCAGAAATTATGCTTTTAAAAACAATTTTGTTCAAATGCTAAAGGGCAGAGCCAGGAAAGTTACATACAGTTAGATGACTTAAACAGGAGCAGTTCTGATCTAGTCCTGAGGTAGAAAGAGGTGAGATGCTAGAAAAGTAAGGATCCCAGGGTCCCTGGAAGAAAGAACTTTACTAAGGGTCCCTGAAGAGCAAGCAACTCATTTGCATTTGGCCCTTAGATGATATAGAAGTGAAGTATGAAATGGACTAAAGGCAACTATAAAGGCTTTGTATATTGATTTATATGTGCCCAGCTAAAGTGAGAATCAAGACAAGAGTCTTAACTATCTTTTGCATATAGTTAAATCTCAGAAAGCTCCAGGGACTGTGGTGAAATAAGTTTTGTATTCCAAACAGTTGTATGTGTTTCTTGTTAGCTGCCATGCCATTGGCCCCCAACTCATGGTGACCCTGTGCACAGTGGAATGAAGTGCAGCACCGTCCCCATAATTGGCTGCAGATTGGACCATTGTGAGCCATAGGGTATTTCATTGGCTGACTTTTGGAAGCACATCAACAGACCTTTCTTCCTAGTCTAGAAACTCCACTGAAACCTGCTTAGAATCATAGCAACATACAAGCCTTCACTGACCAGCAGGTGGTGGGTGCCCATGAGGCTAGAAGGAATCTAATTCTGCTTCCTTGAATGAAGCCATGGAACATCACTCAAAGTGGGAAACAAATCAAGCGGTTTCTATTTAGGGTCCATCCTGAAGACCAAATTTATTACAACCTAGATTAGGATATATTTTATTCAGTTGCAATTAGTTAGATTTCACTAGGGAAATATTTTGCAGCAAAGTCCTCCTCTCATACATACACTCAGAAAATGAGTATACCATTAAATTGCCATTAACATTTTTCCTATTCACTAAAAACTTAATATTCTAATATTTTTTAATATATCAAAGTTTCATATGAAAAAACCAAACTCATTGCGATTAAGTCAACCCTGACTCATAGTAAACCCCACTGGGTTTCCAAGGCAGTAAATCTTTATGGAAGTAGATGGTCCCATCTTCCTTCCATGGAGTGGCTGGGGGTTGAACTGCCAACATTCTGGTTAGCAGTCAAATGTTGTAGGCATCATGCTATCACAGCCCCTTAAGTTGCATAAAACTTAAAAAAAAAAAAAAACCTGTCATTGAGTAGATTCCAACTCATAGTGACCCCATTGGGTTTCTGAGGTGGTAAATTTTTACAGTGTTACAGTATAAATTCTGTTGTTTCAGTCTGTTCTTAGTCCTCAGAATTGTTTTTTATTTGACAAGGCTTCTTAGAGAATTCATCCTCTTTAATTATTCTCCTAAAAATGTGAGCTATTTGGGAATCTGGCTTAATTCAAGGGAGCTCTAGTGGCATAGTGCCTAAGGCATTTCAGTGCTAACCAGAAGGCTGGCTGTTCAAATCCACCAGCCACTCCTCAGAAGGAAGGTTGGGCAATCTACTTCTGTAGTGATACCGCCTCAGAAATCCAAGGAGGGATCGCTATGAGTCGGGTCTGACTCCATAGCAGTGAGTTTGGTTTTTTGGTTTGGCTTCATTCAACTTTGCAAAGCCCATCAATGAATTCTAATCACTGCTTTTTATAATTTCAGATCCAAAGGGATACTATTGTGTAAGATGGTTTTCCTACTTTATTCATGTTTCTTTCTTTCTTTTCTTTTTTTTTTTTTTCTGAGTAGTTTGTGACATCAAAAGATCCCTTATCCAAAAAGAAATGAATATCCCAAGAGAGGTTAAAAGATGCCTTGAAACCTACCTATGCAGTCTAACTGCCTACTTTCTTGCCTAGATCAGTTTGTTCCAGCTGTTTACACTCACACATGCATACACAAACATACACCCCCAGATACACACACACGTACACACACTATTATTTTTGGTGAGATAGTAACATATACCAAATTAAACTCATCAAAGCTGATGAAGCTTCCAAAGTGACTTGGAGTATAGTCCCTGTCCATTATTCCCTATAAAATCAACCATGTAAACTGCTTTCTAAATTCACATGTTTACCTAACACAATAGGGCACCTTGGACAGCTACTGAACTATTTGTTCAGCAAAGAATTTCATTAAGCTTTGTACAGAAAGGGTCAACAAAATAGAAGCAAGACCATAAAGATGTTACCACCAAGGCTTTATTATCTTATGGTTCTATAGTACTATGATCACGGTGTTAGTAATTTCTCTTAATATGTGCCTGGATTCTATCCTGACCCACCTATGTATTTATTCTATACTAAGCCACTAAATTTTTAGCAAAATAAACCTTTTAGCTTTTTAGATAAACCATCTTAAGAGTGGGTTAGAAAATAATAACTTATCTGGGACTGGCATTGAATCCCCAGGCTCTGTCATTCTTCAGACTTTGGTAAATTATATAGTCAGGAGGCAACCTGGAATAAAATTCCACTCAACAAGCAAGGCAAAATATTCCAGTCATTCATGGTGAATTCAACTTTTCCAGGAAAAGCTGTGAGTCCTTTTTGTAGAAACAGTTCATGACCTGTCATATCAGAATTCTAATCCAGGGAGGTAGCCAGAGAAGAAAAAGTCCTGGGACACAAGCTGGTGCAAGGCATTTCAGAACCCCAGGAAAGAGGCAGGGCTTTGTTCTGAATTTCACCGGTATGACTGCCCTTCTTTAGTGATTGAAAAGAAGCTAATGATAAAGGAAAGCTAAATGAAAGAAGGAAATTTAAGTGTGGTGCAATTTAAGCACTTAATGATAGATCTGAAAGACCAGGAAAGATTCTTTGGTGAATAGCTGATTTAAAGGAGGGAGGGAAAAAAAAAAAATGTTTTATATCGCAAAAGCATTGGAAATTAGAGTTCAAGTCTAAGTAAACTGAAAATTCTTCTTATTGATTTTTCAATGCAAACAGAAAATTGATTGTGTAAGCATGCCAGGGCAATAGTTTCCTATAAACCAAGCTATCATAGATGGTTAGTATCCTGAATACGTTCTCAGAATACCAAAGAGCTTGGGCTATTTGCTTACCACTATACGAACCTGGTTACAAACAGTATTAAAGTTCTAATAGAGAGTCGTGTTTGTTTGTTTTTGTTGTTGAATATACACACCTAGACATGCATCGATTCTACATGTACAATTCATTGACAGTGAAGACATTCTTTGAGTTGTGCAAACATTCCCACCCTAATGTGGCATTCTCTTTCCATAAAGATTATAGCCTTAAAAATCCTATGGGGCAGTTCTACTCTGTCCTAGAGGGTCCCTATAGGTCGGAATTGACTCAACCACAAGGAATTTGTCAGGTTTTCCAAATTATTCCTCCACCATTAACATAAACTCACTGCCCTCTAAGCTTCCCAGCTAACCTTTCAAGTTGTTGTTGTCCATTTGATCCTATATAGATAGCTCTTCAAAGAGCATGCTGCTCAGGGACAACATTCTTCCGCTAACTAAGTTAATGTATTATTTGGTTTAATTAAGCTAAACTATCATTTGGTTTAAGGTTTCGAGATTATCTCAGCACAATAGTTTCAGAGGTTTCTGTAGCCTCTGTGGCTCCAGAAAGGAGCAGATCAGAATTGCTCTTGTTTAAGTCATCTAGGACTTAAATAGTAACTTCTCTGGGACTGGCATTGAGTCCCCAGGCTCTTTCATTCTGCTTTGGTAAATTAGACAGTCAGGAGGCAACCTGGAAGAAAATTCCACTCAACAAGCAAGGCAGAAAATTCCAGTCAAACACAAGTAAAGAATAGGCTCCACAAAGTTTCAAATTCCATAGTAATTTGAAATTGTGTTCTGCATTTTCTTTTTGATTAGCATTCTTCTGTAGAATTTTTTATCAAAATTTTCAGTAATGGTAGCCAGGCACAATCCACTTCTTTCTAATAAAGAGTTTTAAAGAGTTATTGGAAAATACGGTTATAATATCAAAGTCAAGAATAGGCAGAGTTACACATTACCATATTATGAATCTATTAAAAAATGGTTTTAGCTGCATGTTTTCTTTTTTAAATACATCGTTTCTGATATCAGATTAAGGGAGTAGTTTATAGTGACAAAAGCAAATAACATCTCAATGAGGAACATTGCATGAGTTGCTTGATTAAATATGAAAAGTGTTTTGAATGTTTTCAAGACCTTAAAAATCCAGTAAAGATCCTCATAAGTGCATAAAACTAACTGCACGCCACGGCCTGCCTATTCCTCAGGGTAAATCTCAAATAGGAGAAGAGTCAGTGGAGATTCAAATTCAGACCAAATGTTTGCAGTTGACTTGGAGCGCCTAAAGTTCTTAATCATTCTAGTAGATGACACATCACTATTATGTCAAAGTTATTATTCAGCAGGAAGAGACCACTCTCCCTTAGAAGCAAAAACTAATTTCTCTTATTCTCTGTCACAGTTAGGTAAACCTCGTAACCACAAAGACACTCGTGGGTAACTGCAGTCACTGAAAATTCATGACCAGAGTATTGCTTGGCCATTGATCCATTTAAAAAATATATTCCCCATATTATTAGGTTGAAGCAGAGAAGCTTCTTGTGGGATATTCATGGCTCCTCTGATGAGCAACTCAAGTAGAAACAACACAAACCCCTTCACCCCCAACACCACCTTCTACCATCACATACCCCTCAGGTATGCAAATCAGTCAACTAAGGACAAAGCAAAAATGGAGGGAATATAAGTCAGGAGGAGGAAGTACTGGATTCATACATGTGTGGAGAAAAAGCAAAACAGAGCAAACAACTGAGCCATAGTCTTCTTTTCAGGAGCTGGTAGTGTAGTGCCTAAGGCACTAGACTGCTAACCAGAAGGCTGGCGGTTCAAACCCACCAGCCACTCCTTGGAAGGAAGGTTGGGCAATCTACTTCCATAGTGATACTGCCTCAGAAACCCAAGGAGGGGTTGCTATGAGTCGGGTCTGACTCGATGGCCCATAACTACAGCAATAACAACTTGCCCTGAGAGACAGCAGCAATTTTAAGAGGGGAAGAGAAGCAGAGAAAAGAGATGAGGAATGGGACTAGAAAGGAAATAAAGGGAACAAGATAAGAGAATAGAGAACAATGAGAGATCACAGGACTTTACTGAGGGAAAATAGGCCCTGCTGAAATATCTCATACAGTATGTATTTAGAGAGACAGACATATAGACAGACCAAACGACTGACCTTGGGTAGCTCAAATGGTTAAGCCTTGGACTACTAGACAAAATGTGAGCAGTTCAGCCCACCCCAAAGTGCCTCGGTAAGCCCTGGCGATCCGCTTCTGAAAGGTCACAGCATTAATGACTCTATGACGCAGTCTGCACACATGTGGTCACTGTAAGTCAGAATCAACTCGACAACAATTAACAACAACCTGCACATATATGTGTATATATATATAAATCACATTTTCCTTAAAACATTGACAAAGAAAAAAAGAAAAAGGTGAGACCTAAATAATCAGTTTTTCTGTTTTTACAAAATTGGCTAAGGAAGTCTTTAAATTTGGAATTTGATAGTTGGAAATGTTTTTGAGATTATGCTATATGCTATGTACTATAGACCAGTATTTCTCAAATATTGATGAATATATGAATTACCTGGGGATCTTAATAAAATAGCAATTCAGTTTTAGTATGTATGGGATACCCAAAACCCACTGCCATGTAGTCGGATCCAACTCATAGCAACCCCCCCTTGGGTTTCTGAGGCAGTATCACTATGGAAGTAGATTGCCCAACCTTCCTTCCAAGGAGTGGCTGGTGGGTTTGAACTGCCAGCCTTCTGGTTAGCAGTCAAATCCCACATATGGGATGAGGCCCCATAATACATGTTTCTAACAAGCTTGCAGATTATATTGATGCTGCTGGTCCATGGACCACACTTCAAGCAGCCAGAAAATAAAGTACATGTATAAAGAGCCTATTTTCCACTACCAGACAATTTGTGCTTCCCACAGAAGCTGATATGTCTAATAATTATTCATTTGTAATTTTCTACAGTAGTAAAATCTGGTAGAATCAAATTTGTGTGTGGTGATTTTTCAAAAGGTATTTTCCTCCTGGGTTGTACAGTGGTTAAAGCACTTGAATGCTAACCAAAAGATCAGTGGTTCGACCCTGCCAGCTGTTCTATTGTAGGAAAATGTGGCAGTCTGCTTCTGTAAAGATTTACAGCCTTGGAAACTCTATGGGGAAGTTCTCTGCCCTTTAGGGTCGCTATGAGTCAGAATCACTTCATGGCAGTGGGTTTGGTTTTGGTGTTTGACTAAATACTCTATTTCTGCAATATAAATTTACATTGTAACAGCTGTGATTATGATGCCCGTTCAAACCCACCAGCCACTCCACTGAAGGAAGACTGGGCAATCCACTCCCGTAAAGATTTACCGCCTCAGAAACCCAAAACCAAAAAAAAAACAAAACAAAAAAAAAAACAAACTCACTGCTGTGGAGTCATTCCTGACTCACAGCGACCCCTCCTTGCGTTTCTGAGGTGGTATCTCTACTGAAGTAGATTGCTTAATATTCCTTCTGAGGAGTGGCTGGTGGGTTTGAACTGCCAGCCTTCTGATTAGTAGTCAAATGCCATAGGCACTATGCCACCAGAAACCTTAGAAACCTAAAGGGGGTCACTATGAGTTGGAGTGTACTCGATGGCAGTGAGTTTGGTTTGGTTTTTGGCTGGTTATGATACACAGATACTTCCCTTGCTTACTAATCAACATAATTTTCTTCAGGAGAATCTTTTTATGATCGAATACTGAGGAGGATTCCAGACATTAGTCTTTGGCAGTCAAAATTGATCAAACTCCATCAGACTAAGAAAGGGGCATAGGTTCTGTGTTAGACTGGGTTCTCTAGAGAAACACAAAAACCAGCAAAGTGTATATATATATATATATAGAGAGAGAGAGAGAGAGAGAGAGAGAAATTTATCTTAGGAATATGGCTTACAAGCGTATAGAAGCTGACAAGTCCCAGCCGACAAGTCCAAGTCTCTGGAGGAGATGGGCTGGTGGCCGCTTTAGCTTTCGTAAGCGCAGGAGGCCGAGAGATTCAAGGCTGGCAGGCACACTGGTTGTTGACTCCAACAAAAGACGAATCCAAGATCTCCAGGCCGAGCGGTGGGCTGCTCACTCACGGAAGTCTGTAGTCCACACACCAGGGTTCCAATCCCTCAAAGAATGTGTCTTTTCCCAGATGTCCCTGGATATCTTGGAAGCAGGCCACACCCCTAGGGAAACTCCCCTTGGGCAGACTGGCCACTCAGAACACAGTCATCTGATCCCATCATGGGAACAACCACACAGAATTGGGGTCCAGCCAAGTTGACACACAGCTCCAACTATCACAGGTTCTCATCTGGGTCTTCCCCTAAGTGACTCTTTAACTGTATTTTTAGTTCATCTCTGGGCTTCAGTGTTCTCAGCTGTTAAAATTAAAAATAGTCCCTTCCAGCTCTTATTTGAAATAATTTAAGAAGAAAAACAGAGAGAGAAGGAGAGAGAGCACTCAACCTAGGTTATAAGCCTTGGAGGTGCAGTCACCATATTGTTCTTGACTGATACATGCCATGCATCTAAACTGTTTCTACTGATAGGAGTTCTTCTTTGACTTTTGGCTGGCATTTTTATCAGGAAAACATACCAAGGCAAGTTAAAATCTGCCCTGGGAAGAATCCAGGTGCATTCTGTGATCATAATAGCATTAATGACTCAGAAACAAAAAGCCAGACAGCTCTAATGACTTGGAGCTGTATTGACAAAATAGTTCACACCTAGTACCGGTTGTTTGCTAAAAATCTGGACCAAATGACTGAAGCTTTAAAAGTCAATCACTCAGTCTTTTCCCCAAGCACTGACATGGGTAATTATTGTGGTCCATGCCACAACTCAAGGCTCCATTGTAATCCTAGCTCCAAAATGAGTTGTTGTTATTTTTGTGCACAGTAAATTTATTTTTGTATATATTAATATAAACTCTTAAAATGCAAAAGTGCCTTCACTAAGTATAGCAGGGTCTTTATTATTTTCTTCATTTTGAATTAATGTCTTCTGACTCCATTGAGGTTATTAGTACCTCTCAGCAAATAATCCATTTAGGTCTAAGAATGTGTTCATTTCACATTTTGTGATATTTTTTCACCCTCAGACCCAAACCAGATTTACAGTCAAAGCAGTGGGTCTTGTTTTAGCTTATGCATTGTTATACATCACAAAGAAACCATAAGGAAGGCTACGTACTACTTACTGTTGCTACATTAACAAGTGACCCCAAAACTTCGTAAACAAAAACACATTATCTCACAGTGTCTCTGAGTCAGGAATCTGGGTATAACTTAGCTGGTACCTCTGACTTTGTAGTCTCACAAAGCTATAGTCATTTCAAGGCTCAACTGGGAAGGATTCACTTCCTACTCTCAAGTGATTGCTGGCACCTCCTGCCTCAGTCCCTCATCAGCTCTATTTTCTCCGGGCCCTTGCCACATGAGCCTCTCCTCAGAGTATCTCCCCACATAGCAGCTTGCTTCTTTAGAGTATGCAAGCAAGGAGGCAAGAGAGGCTACCAGCTACAGAGTGCGAATAAGTTAAATCAATCTTTTGTGAAGTAATTATGGAAGTGACAACCTATCCCTTTTGCCATTTTCTGTTCATTAGAAGCAAGTCATGAGGCCCAACCCTCACTCAAGGGCATTAATACCAAGAGGCTCTGATCACTGGGAGCCATCTCAGAAGCTGCCTGCCACAATCTGTAATTAAAGTCCCCTCTGAATTGACTTCAACCAAACCATTACAGTAAAATCTTGAATTTTAAATGATTTTCGAAAAACAAAATATGAGCTAAAAGCAAAATGCACCACCACCACCACTCTCCCCCTCAGCAGTGCAGGAGACAGGATGATTCATTCAGATACACAGCCGGACGGGTGTGGCTAGCAAAGGCAAAGTACTGTCCAAAAGAAGAACCTGGCTGCTTCTAACACCTTTAAAGTAAGTCTGAGCACCTTTTCTTCTTCATTGACTTGGGACTTCTAAAATGGTACTCATCTCCTCCCAAACCACTCCTAAATAATTATAGCTATAGCCTTTGAGCTTAAGAAACATTTTTATTTAAATACTCCTTTATTTCCCTCTACAAATACCCATGAAACAAAAACATTATGCGCAAGCACACAGACTCTCTTACTTTTGCAGATTAACTTGTACCCACATGCCTGTTAAATAAGAGAAATTTAATAAACACTGCTCTCACTTTATGTTAACTTCTGTCCTAGAAATCTGCAATATCTGTATGTCTGTTAGGGAATTGGAGAAAATGTTCTCCACCTCTCCCACAGAAATCCTCATGTTCTCTTTTGATCATGTCTTTTTGTAGTCTATTCTAAAGTCAGCTCCTAGAATCGTCATCTTTACTTTTAAATAAATTTACATCTTTTGCCTCAAAGTCTATAGAAGGCATGCACTGAACATAACCTAAGGTTACAGTAAATAGGCTGTGCAAGAGTTGAAAATTAAGAAGCAATAAATTCACACAATTACCCAATCTTCTTTCCGAGGAGTGGCTAGTGGGTTTGAACTGCCGTCCTTCTGGTTAGAAGTCAAATGGCTTAGGCACTATGCCACCAGAGCTCCCCTCTATAGTCCTAAGGAGTAGGTATCTTGATAAGAAGCAAGGTAATGGCTTTTTTTTTTTTTTTTTTTAAATAAGAGAGCATTAATGAAGTAAGACAGGGGCTCTGGTAGCATAGTGCCTAAGGCACTTGACTACTAACCAGAAGGCTGGCGGTTCA
>NW_006921633.1:2887431-2896633 GCF_000298275.1 Orycteropus afer afer | reverse complement strand
GAGACCAAGAAATTGAACAAAGTATAGGAAGATCTAGAAAATCAGATGGTGACAAGAAGAGAAGGCTACCAGCCACACCCAGTCTCCTCCAGAAGAATATTCTAGAAGCCAGATTATGAATTAGCCAATAGTAAGGAGCAGAGCAAAGGTAATGCAGGTATTAAGGAAGAATAACTGAAACCCAAAGGAGAGGTTTTTTTGGTTGGTTTGTTTGCTTTGATAAGATGGAAATGGACCAAATGCTCTTAAACTGCTTTTTGAACTACATTATACAGCTCTGTGTGAAGTGCAGTAAGTTTTCTCCGCAGTTCACTCTCCCCACAGAATTATTTTCCAGATTTGTCCAGGTATCTCTGATGACAGTAATAATAACCTCGGTGGGCTTGTTGAGTGGTTGTAGGATAAATGGGTGCAGAGGCAGCCAGGTAGAGACCAGCCTCAGGCCTGGAGCATCTGGGAGAGGTTGGTCTGATCCATGAAGCAGGCAGTGAGAGCTGGGGCAGCCCTCAGGGGGGCTCCCAGTCAGATCTGGTTCCCTTCATGGTGAAGCCCAGAGAAGAAAAAAAAGCGTCTTGCTCATAAGATTTTCTCATATTCAGCCATCCATTTGCTAATGCATTCTCTTGACATAAGTAGCCCCACTAAATTCCTCTTTCCTCATCACTAACTCTAAAATGACAGCTTAAGGATTATCCTTCCTGCCACTTACCATGAAACACAGCTCCAAACCAGTTTGTTGTAGGTTTCTGAGCTTAACCACATAGCTCACAACTGAGTGGATAATCAATCATTCTATGACTAAATCCATCTGGAACAAATTTGAAAAAGTGGCCATGTAGTTTTTTTTTTTTTTAAAAAAAAAAAAATTAAACTGAAACCAGAGTTGATCTTTTCAAAGGTTCAGAAGGTAAAAAAAAAAAAAAAAAGTTCTAAAACTAAGCAATGAGTTTTCCCCCTAGAAGCTATGAATGCTCCCTGAGTGAGATACTCTCTGTCCTATCCCCATCTGGATTACGTTTAGTCCTTCAGTGAGGTCGTCTGTGAATGCCTGGGAGGAGAGCTTGCCTCCAAGAGAATGAAGTCACTATCCTGTCTTGGGCAGAAGAGAAGAGGGACATGGTGTGGCCAGGTTGTCTCCATAACCTCATGCTGTTCTTAAATTCCTGAGGACACAGGACTCAACTTGGAGAGTATGGAGCTAAAGAGACTGCTTTCACCTCTATTCGTGTTGAACCCACTATTCCTTGCTCTGTAGGCATCAAAGGATTAAAGGATAGTTCACACACCAAAGGAGCTGTGATAGCATAGTGCCTAAGGCATTTGACTGCTAACCAGAAGGCTGGTGGTTCAGACCCACCAGTCACTCCTCGGAAGGAAGATTGGGCGATCTACTTCTGTAGAGATACCACCTTAGAAATCCAAGGAGGGCTCACTATGAGTTGGATCTGACTCAATGACAATGAGTTTGGTTTTTGTTTTTTTACACACCAAGAGTGCTGGCTATTAAGAGCTCTGCCTTTCTTTACTAGTCCCCAGTTGTTGCTGTAGTTTTAGGATATATTTCTCCATGTGTACCCTGAAATCTGTACCAATCACACACTCTTTCAATTATTTTTGCCATTTATTCATTGGTCCATGCATCCATGCATTCCATTTTTTAATATGTGTTCAAACTGTACTGTCTGCCTAGACACATCACCTTTCCTGCAAGGATTTTTTACTCTATCCAAAAAGACAAGATAAGCTCAGATAAAACAATGACATGATACAAATAATTCAGCTCATTGATTCAAGTCAACAAGCCCTAGTTGAGGGTCTCAGTCCAGGAATGTTGTCAGGTGCCATTGAATTGGTTCCAACTCATAGCAAACCTACACACAACAGAACAAAACATTGCCCAGTCATGCACCATCCTCACAAACCTTGCTATACCTGAGCCCATCCTTGCAGCCACTATCTCAATCCATCTCATTGAGGGTCTTCCCCTTTTTCACTGAGCCTCTACTTTACCAAGCATGATATCCTTCTCCAGGGAATGGTTCCTTCTGAAAACATGACCAAAGTCCAGGTATGTTGTTGTTGTTGTATGTGCTGTCAAGTCAGACCCAACTAATTGCAACCCCTCCTGCTTTCCAAGGCAGTATCACTACGGAAGTAGATTGCCCCATCTTCCTTCCAAGGAGTAGCTGGTGGGTTTGAACCACCAGCTTCTGGTTAGCAGTCAAGTGCCTTAGGCACTATGCTACCAGAGCTCGGTGATTGCAGAAAACACTGTAGGAATCCAGAGGAGAGACTGGTCAGTCCAACCCACATGGCCAGTTAAGGCTGCCTGGGTCTTGAAGGATAAACTGGATATAGATAAATGTGAGAGGAGCAGGGCAGGGTTCGCTGGGTAAACACCCTGTGCACAGAATAATGGTGACAGTAGTACATTGTCATTTGCATTGAGGAAAAGGGGGCAACTTTGGGAGCAGTGGGAAGCAAGATTACAAAAGTCATTGGAAGATAGTTTTATGTAAGACCCTGAATTCTTGGCTAATCTATTTCAATCTAGTACTATTACAACCAGTGGAGATTTTGAGCAAGAAGTGATAATTCTATGCATTTCTAGAATGAGTGGTGCAGAATAAGTTTACCCATATGGCTAAATGTGTTAAATCATCCTAATGGGACTAGAAAGAGGGGTGAGGAGAAGGGTCTGATAGGAGGATGTATGCTACCTGATTTATTGAAAGGGGAGTGAGTCTCTCAAAAAAGAATTGCATTATTTTCAAGTACTCCCTAAGACTGAGATCTTCTCTGGGAACTCCCTAAATTGTATACATATAATGAAAATGCTAGTAAGAGGCATAAAAGGAGAGTTTGATCCATGAGGACTATTTTTAGGGCCATAATAATCTGCAAACTATTTCTAATGGACATATTCTTATTTCTCTGTGCAAGTGCTTCTCCTGTGTCAAATGGTGATTCTAAACAAGTTCCACTCCAAGTAGTGTAAACAGTTTAGAATATTGTTTAGCAAATTCATTTGTACGTACTACAAAGCAAACATCAAATTAAAAAATTAGTATTTTGGTATAATTTCAGCTCCCCTATCCCATGAAATAACCAACTAGGAGCTAAATAAACCCTGAAATGGTCTTCTGAACAATGAGCCTTTCTGCTTCATGCCCACATCCATTAAAACTGTAGAATGTTCATTTGTCATAAAGTATGGCTGAAGGAATATGGAGCAAGTCCCTAGGCATAAACTATGTCTAAACATAGATCACTAATAGCAGTTACTCTTATTTTATTTAACATCTTAAAGGCTGAGCTCCTGCAAATGCAATGAACTCAACTCCAGCAGAGTTATGCCCTGATTATAACAAAGTTTTTGCAATTATAGGAATTTATGGCAAGGGGCAATTATCCATAGGTTCACTTTTCCCCACAACACTCTACCATCCATTCTGCAAATAAGCTTGAACTAAGGGCAAACTGGTTGCAGGCAGAGGAGAGCAATTAGTTCCTCCCAGTATATCTAGTGGAAAAGAATTTTCAGTTCAAAGTTACCTTCATTTAAAAATAAATATTTAAAAGGGGAACAGAAAGGAAAAACAGTGGTTTGGGAAGAGGGTGAGGCTGGACTGCTAATCTAATGAAGCAAGACTTTAAGAACATAAGAATATATACTTTAGCTTATGGAATAATCCAAAAGAATTTTAATGATTTAGAATTCACTTTACTGAGTCTTGCCTGTTTTTTCTTTGAAGACTTACCTATAGCTAGATTTTTGAAAAAGTCAAATGCCTGGTTTGTCCGTTTATTGACCTATTTAAGTTTCCATTCTGGAACACGTTATGAGCAATAGCCATGCCTATCCTCCCCCTTCTCAAGGGTGAGGGTCTGCTGGAGATGATGTGTTGGCTGTCTGGACTTTTTTTTTTTCCATATTGGATTTGGACAGAGGGAAAAAAAATGGACATTTGCTTTGTTACTTGCACCCTGAAAAATGGCACAAGACCACAGATTAGATATCCTCTAGCTAGATTCCTAAAAAATACTTCAAAGTACAAGATTATTCAACAACCCTGGACTGAGTAACTGTGTGCAAAGCACAGTCAGTACTGACAGTGTGAAGATAAAGGCTATTGTGCCTGTTTGTCAGAAGACTGGGCAATCTATTTCCATAGAGATATCACCTCGGAAACCCAAGTAGGGGGTCGCTATGAGTCAAATCAACTCAACAGCAGTGAGTTTGGTTTGATTTTGGTCTTCAAGGAGCTCACAGTCCATGAGGAAGCAGACAATGATGATAATGTGGCATTTTGAAACTCATTTGAAAGGACTTACTTTCCAGAGAAGGTGAACCCAGGCCTCAGTCTTAGGGAGTTATGGGAATTAACCCTTAGCAAACTGGGGAAAGGAGGAAGAAGAGTGTTCCAGAGGGAACAGTGTTTGCTGACATCGTGAGTGGAACACGATTAGAGAAAGGGAGTAAGTTGTTCTGTATGACATCAGCATGGAGCCAGAACTGCGTGTGGGCAAGAGTCTAACCAGAAAGGGCCTTGCGTGTCATCCTTAAGATGGTGTGAAGTGATATAAGCAACTTTCCTTTGTACCAAGTGAAAGATGCCCTAGACCAATTTGAAACTTAATTACTTATGCAAATCCAATTGCAATCCATTCTCTTTGCTCATAAATGTGATTAATGCATGCAGCACATCATTTGCTTTTAAAATTTACTTTTGAACGCTTAGGTTGTTAACCTGTTAGACAATTTTATTGGAACTAGTTATATTCTCCTCCTATAATAGTGCTACAAAGGCAAATTATGCATAGATTTCATTCTAAAAAGTAATATAAGTCTGTTTATAAGATTAAAATTTTATCAAGCATAATTCAGTGAAGAAAATATTTTAGCTCAAAGTCTAAACCAGCCTGAAAAATCCACTTAATATTTAGTGCATTTTCTCAGACCATTTATAATTTTTATGCACACAGAA
This sequence comes from Orycteropus afer afer, assembly GCF_000298275.1. Lineage (NCBI taxonomy): Eukaryota > Metazoa > Chordata > Mammalia > Tubulidentata > Orycteropodidae > Orycteropus > Orycteropus afer. The sequence goes on along the minus strand of NW_006921633.1, from coordinate 2,891,645 downwards.
TTTAACTGTAACTCTTAAAGAATTTTTACTATATGGGGCATGTTCCATTTAAAGTTTACACTAAAACTTATTGAAAGACTTGTTTGAAAACAAAATTGTTACTTAGCCTTTGCAGAATCTATGGGAGGTTCGACACATGCACCTTATTTGGCATGTTGTTGTTGTTGTTATGTGCCGTGGAGTCGGACCCGACTCATAGCAACCCCTCCTTGGGTTTCCGAGGCAGTATTGCTACGGAAGTAGATTGCCTCATCTTCTTTCCGAGGAGTGGCTGGTGGGTTTGAACCGCCAGCCTTCTGATTAGCAGTCAAGTGCCTTAGGCACTACGCTACCAGAGCGCCCATAGCATCCCCTAATCTTGTGAAAAATTGCCATAGTGACAATAAAATGGTATAAATACTATGGTAGTATTTGGTTATTTATATTAAATATTTTGCCACTTTACAATATAAGAATGCTAGAATTTATACACCAAATCTAATGGAGAGCTTAATTTGGTACCTTCAACAAGTTGAGGCTATAAACTTAATTATCTAATGTGTGCCTTGAGTTGTCCACTTGTTGGTTTCCTAATGGACAACACTAGAATTCTGTGACCAGACAAAATTATTTAGGACCCTGAGCCAAGCAATGTACCACAGGTCACCCCTTCACCCTTAAGGTGGCCCTAGTTAAAGATGAGGTGGAGAGCAGATATCAATGAGTTTGAGTCAGTGAACTTTCCAGAAAGAGCAAGTTTGCTGCTACTACTCTTTTTCAACAAGAATGATTTGGAAATAAAGCTGTCCCAAAGGTCAATTGGACAAGCTACTCTCTGTGGTGACCTTCAGTTGTCCAAAGGAACCTAGGAAAAGAAGGCTAAAGAAGGTGGATGTGAAGTGGAACTTAAAGGAAAATCTATCCAGGTGAAGTAGATAGGTTAGAAGGAGACTCTCGGTGAGAAAAATGTGTTGCACGTGGCAATATATGGCCTGGCTTATGTGGATAGCCATGTAAGATGACATTGAGAAGTTGTTAGGTTGCAGAAAGTTGCAGACCAGTTATACAGGGCATTCTGCATTTTATCAACATCTGTGTACCATAAAGACAAGGGTAACCAACAGGTCTTGAAACTCTGGGAGCCCAACAACAGCCCAGCCTCATTGGGGAGGTGAAGATGGCAAGGCATCTTGTTAAGCTTCCAGAAGTACCCTGGAGGGCTGCAGTGCAGGATACAGAGACAGTGCCGCACACATTATTGTCAAGAAAGCAGCACCCAAGTCCTACCAACCAGTAGGAAGCAGTCTTCACATTACCTTGGATGTGACAGCCATGGGAGCTCTCAAGTTAAAAAGAATGACCTGTGTGACCTGCGTGAAGTTGGGAAAGGACAAATGCAAAATTGAACATTTAAGTAGGAAGACTGAGTCAGAAATGCAGAATGGAGAAAGGTGGAATAAGAAGACAACAGAGAAGGAAGTTAATCCAGCTGCCTGCTGATTTGTCACACTGTCACCAAAAGCATAGTGGGTTGTCATTTTTTTTCCTGATAGTTGCCTCTGTAACACACTTAATATGAGAACAAGAGAGACAATCAGATATGCATATATCGTTTACCTTCCACTATAATTAAAGTATTTGAGGAGGTCACTTGTTTATGGAAACCAAAACTAATTCTACTAAAGAATGTTTTTTTCTAATTTGCCATGGTTTTACTATATTACTAGCACAGCATTTATAAAAACAAAAATTGCATCCATATCAAACTCTCTTGTGTGATATAAGTGAATGGATACTTAATTAAATAAATACAGGTGGTATAGATCACTATTCCATTCTGCAGAGACTCCTCAGCTCCACTCATTTGAGAAGAGGGCCACCCAATGTTTTCATCCTAGACTCTGACTCTGAGCCTTGTACAGACCGTATTTTTATGTAAAGAATGTGCACATTATACAGATTTTTGCAAACCTAGCAAACTCTTCATGCATTAGTTTCCTGTGTGCACTATGCACATTCCATGGGTGTGCACATTATTTTTGTGGGTGCATTAGAAGTGAAAAATACAGTACTTAGGAATAAACAAACAGAAGTCCACCACTGTTCTTTATGCTACATTTGAAAGTATTCCTGTCTGTGCTCTATGGATTTAAAATTTCATAACTGCCTTGACATTAGACGACGTGTACCACTGGGCAGGTCAACTGCGGAAGAACTGTTTCAAGTGCTGAGGAGCAAGGATATCTCCTTGAGGACTAAGGTGGGCCTGACACAAGCCGTGATATTTTCAATCACCTCGTATGCATGTGAGAGCTGGACAATGAATAAGGAAGACCGAAGAAGAGTTGATGCTTTTGAGTTGTGGTGCTGGCGAAGAATGCTGAAAGTACCATGGACTGCTAAAAGAACTAACAGATCTGTCCTGGAGGAAGTGCAGCCAAAATGCTCCTTGGAAGTGAGAATGGCCAGATTTCGTCTCACCTACTTTGGTCATGTTGTCCGAAGGAACCATTCCCTGGAGAAGGATGTCATGCTTACTAAGGTGGAGGGTCAACAAAAGACGGGAAAGCCTTCAACGAGATGGATTGACACAGTGGCTGCGATTATGGGCTCAGGTATAGCGGGGATTGTGGAGCTGGCGCAGGATTGGGTGGTGCTTTGTTCCGCTGTGCATGGGGTCACTATGAGTCAGAAATAACTTGACGGTACCTAACAACAACAACAACAACTGCCTTGAAAGATGGTAGCCATAATGTCATTGACATATTCCAGATAATACAGAAAAATTTCTGCTGAAATTTACATGGGTAAACATTTGCATAGCTAGAACTTCACACAGAAGTTCTTTCTGTGAGTTACAGGGAAGTTCTAAGGAGAGCTCTAGTTAGACTATGTTTGCTAAGTAGTTTTTATAAACATTAACACTCCATTACCATAAAGGGGTCTTGTAGCCATCAACAGTCCTTTCACAATACAAATTTTATGAAATACAGAAGATGCTAGATGTGTTCTGTTTTGTTAGATTCCTTTTGTTCACAGTTTCTCTAATAAGAAATAACTTTAAAAGTGAAAGGCTGACTTTTCCTATTTTTATATCTATTCATTCTTCTTTATGAATAGCCTGAAACATTGTCTGATTTAGTGCCGGAAGATGAGTCCATAAGGTCAGAAGGCACTCAAAATTTGACTGAGGAAAGCTGACTCCTAAGAGTAGAGATGACCTTAACAATAGGGATAGAGTAAAGCTTTTGGAACCTCCATTGGCTGATGTGGCACGACTCAAAATGGGTAGAAACAGATATAAACATCCATTAATAATTGGAACATGGAATGTATGAAGTATGAAACTAGGAAAGTTGGAAATTGTCAAAAATGAAAAGGAACACATAAAGATCAATATCCTAGGCATTAGTCAGCTGAAATGGACTGGTTTTCACCATTTTGAATCAGACAGCCATATGATCTACTATGCCAGTAATGAAAAATTGAAGAGGAATGGTGTGGCATTCATCATCACAAAGAGCGTTTCAAGATCTGTCCTGAAGTACAATGTTGTCAGTGATAGAATAATATCCATACACCTACAAGGAAGACCACTTACTACTACTACTATTCAAATTTACTCACCAACCACCAAAGCCAAAGATGAGGAAATTGAAGATTTCTACCAACTTCTGCAGTCTAAATTAACTGAACATGCAATGAAGAAGTGTTGATTATCACTGGTGACTGGAATGCAAAAGTTGGAAACAAAGAAGAATTACTGGTAGTTGGAAAATATGGCCTTGAGATAAAAATAATGCTGGAGATCACATGATAGAATTTTGCAAGACCAATGACTTATTCATTGCAAATACCTTTTCTCAACAACATAAGTGATGACTTCACCAGGTGGAATACACAGGACTTCACCAGATGGAATACAGGAATCAGATTGACCACATCTGTGGCAAGAGGAGATAGAGAAGTTCAATATCTTCAGCCTAAACAAGGCCAGGAGCTGATTGTGGAACTGACCATCAGCTGCTTATATGCACATTCAAGTTGAAGTTTAAAACAATTAAAACAAGTCTATGAGAGCCAAAATATGACCTTGATAATATCCTTCCTGAATTTAGAGACTATTTAAAAAATAGTCTCTTGGGAGCTCTGGTAGCATAGTGCCTAAGGCACTTGACTGCTAACCAGAAGGCTGGCGGTTCAAATCCACCAGCCACTCCTCGGAAGGAAGATGG